>NW_028275162.1:10202761-10502761 GCF_013281855.1 Momordica charantia
TTTAATTATTAAGTTAATAAAAATATGAAATACCTATATTAACATAAAAGAATAAAATCTTTATTTAAAAAAGAAGATCTCTTTCAAAAGGTAGTCATTAAATTTTGACTATTTATTAATATAAATATATTTTATATTAGAAATTTGAGTTTAGATTTTATTACAGAAAATTTTAATTATTAAGCTAATAAAAATACAAATACCTATATTAACATAAAAGAATAAAATCTTTATTTAAAAAAGAACATCTCTTTCAAAAGGTAGTCATTAACTTTTGACTTTTTATTAATATAAATAGATTTTATATTAGAAATTTGAGTTTAGATTTTATTAGAAAATTTTTTTAATTATTAAGCTAATAAAAATACGAAATACCTATCTTAACATAAAAGAATAAAATCCTTATTTAAAAAAGAACCTCTCTTTCAAAAAGTAGTCATTAAATTTTGACTATTTATTAATATAAAATAATAAAATCTTAACTTAAAATATTCACAAAGTAGCCATTATAATATAAATGGATAAAACATTTAATTAAAAAAAGGTAGCAATGTCCGTTGAACGGCCGTGGATGAGAGACGCATTCGAATAATTTAAAAATCACCCGGTTTTTCTTATATGTTTCGAAAATACCTACATACTTTCAAAAAATCTGGAGCTAGAGACATAATGTCACAAAACAAAATTCACTCATTCAAGTTATAGGGCATGTAGATATGTAGTTCTCTTGATTTCGGGACTTGAACAATGTGGCCCCACCCTCTCATTAGCCTCCAGAGGAACTTAGTTTATGTTGGATCATAAACAAATTTTTAATTAGAGGATTAGTAGTACTTAATGTATAAGATATAATTACAGAAGTAAAACAAAATTTTGACCTAATTATAATTTTCGAACAACTTTTTAAGGGTCGACTTGCAGGTAGTGATTATATCCATGCACATAACTTGTCTTACAGTGCATAAGAGTGCAACTTCAGGTTTATAGTGGACTAACCTCAGATTAATGAATGAAAATTAATTAATTAACTAATAAATTTAATTAATTAATTTTATATCACTGGAGGTTATAAACTGTAGGTTCATAAGGTGTCAATGTAGAGGTCACAAGAACATTGATGGATTAATTATGTTGAAATATTCAAATTCTTATTTAATTATTTAATGTATTTCGATTCATTAAATAATAAAGAGAATATGTATTAATGTATTTGATAAAGTAAACAAAAAAATTATATTTTATTAATATAAAACATGTTAATAAAATATTTATTTGAATAAGATTCTAACTAATATAAAATTTTAATATATGAGATCTTAAAAGATTATATTTGGCTAAAGATCATGTACTAATTAAGGTATTTAATACATTTGAAAGAAAATTATATTTTATTAATATATAAATACTAATAAAATATTTATTTAAATAAGATTCAAATAATATAAGATTTTAATATATGAGATATTAAAATATAGTATTCAAAGATTCTATCCTAATTAATGTATTTGATACATTAAAAGAAAAATAAATATCTTATTAATATATGAGATATACTAATAAGATATTTATTTGAATGAGAATAAAATAATATCAAAGTTTGATAGAAGAGATATAAAAGATTCAATTGTGGGTAAGCCAAACTTACAAATTTTTCTATGAGAAAGTTCTCTATAATTTTCCCTAAGGCATGGAAGAAAACTTTTTCCTTCGTTTCTTTCAAGGAGGTTCCCACCAGCCTCGATTGGTTGTTTGAGTCATAACAAGGAAGATCTTGTGTGATATAAAATTGAGGATTTTGCAAAGGTAATTTTTCTAATTTATTTCTTAATTTTGTTGTAGATGTAAATTCAATACTATCCAAGATTTATAATCTGTTTAGAAATTAAGATTTCTTGTAGATGTAAATTCAATACTATCCAAGATTTATAATCTGTTTAGAAATTAAGATTTCATTGCAGGATGAATTGTTTGTTCCACCACGCTCACCTCAACATCGAAACATTGAAGGACTACCATAACTAAATGAAACTTATTATAATACAACGAACCATCTCAGAAGCGAGGAATCAATTCATCATGACTTGTAGTGAAATCTCTCTCTGACTTTTCGATAGAAATTCAGCCATCGCCCTTTTTATCTTTTTCACTACCGTGAAGTTATTTTGTTTATTGCATGTTTGGTTGTGTCTTCTCAACACAGAGCGAAGCGCTATCTATCATGGTTTGTGCACATGGGTTTTCTAAATAATAATATCTGCATCTTGATCGGTTAGAGATAGATAAGTCAATGACACATGATGCACAGGTCTAAAAATAAGATAATATGAAATTGTTAATAAAATAATAATTTAAAATATGCCCACTTATAAGTCACCATATGTCGTAGCTTCATTGGTGTATGCTACATGCACCAGCCAGATGCCACATATTTTGCTATATTTGTCCATGTCATCCAAACATGGCACTACCATGTCAATAAAATATATATGTTGAGCAGCACATCATCTACCACGTTAGTTGTTATGTCATCAAAATAGGATCGTTGTGTGCCACACCAGCTGCCACGTCATTAGAAATGTGTTTGTTGAAATTCCATGTGCGATTTTACTTCTCAATCTTGTTTTCGCTATAACTAAGCTCCAATTTAAGTAATTCAAATTGCGTTGGAAGAGTCTTTCTAAGCTCTAGACTATGGACATTTTTAATCACACTAAGATCATAAATAGAGTTTCCTTTTTTTTTTTAAAAGCCCTATTTTTCAGAAAATTTCTACATCCAAAATGTTAGAGACCACCATATTGAAGTCCAAATGATGAGTCCCCACGAGGGACCACTATAACTGAAAGCAAAAAGATAAGCTTCTATGAAAGAGCTTACCTCTGTATTGAAATATTTCAAGATCACCTTAAAATAAAGCCAAAAGTAGGAACTCTTACGAAAAAGAGTTCATGTGCCATCAAAATGCTTTAGGATCACTCTAAATGAAACCCGAAGGACGAGTTTCCATGAAAGAGCTCACCCCAGCATTGGAACGCTGAAGGACCATCTAATTGAATGGAATTTATTATAAATACAATGACCATTTCAAAATCAAGGAATGATAGGGTGATGGGTTGGGCTTGTCTTCCAAAATCGTCGAACAGTCGCTGCCGCAAGTCTCGGTAGATGGACGAGAAGTTGTCGACCTCAACCCCTTGTTGGCTTCACCCGTTAGGGCCATCTATCTTTCGTGGGTTGGGCCTTTACACTTCGACTGAGCTTTTCCATCCTTGTCCCATTTAGGGTCTTTTGTGGTTTTGTCGGGTTTTATTTTATCTACCCATAACTAAAGATATTCCTCTTCCTCGCTTTCTAAGATGATTGTACACGGTTCCTTTGAACATCCGAACATCCTAATGTTATACTAGTGACTTTTAATCTTATACTTGATCATCGAGAGATTCCTCCTCTAACCTGAAAAACATTTAAAGATTTATCGTAGTTAGATTTACTTAAATCTATTTAAATATACAAAGTTGTTGGATTTAATTAAATATACGGGTTAAATTTACTTAAATATAAAAAGTAGTTAAATTCTAATCCACATATTCATGTATTTTATATTTGTAAAATATCCGTAAAAATTGGAACGCCAAAAAATAACTCTTTTATTTCGAAACCTTTAAACTCAATTTTTTTTTTTTTTTGGTTTCTATCCTTCAGAAAACTCATCCCCAAATGTTCAAAATCAGAAGATGGAAAAATCATCACATACCTTCTAACCTAAAAATCACTAGATAGCCTCACCCTACATGACTGCTAGACGTTTTAAGGTCTGAAAGATGGTCGAAGATTCGAGGTTAGATGGTGGACGACGGGACACTACAAGACGGATTGATAGCTGGAATGAACAGTAGGGACAGTGGACGGTGGATGAGATAAAGAGTAGGATAATGACTTCGGTGAACGGTAGGAATGAACGACAAGACGGCAGGGCGGTGGCATGAAATCCTTGCCATCGGTGTTTGGGAGAATGTGTTTGGCAGCTTTGAAACCCTATTTGTGACGAAGAGGAATTTGACGGACCAAAAAAGAAAAATTGAAAGAATGGGAAGAAACCCTTCAACTTTGAGTGACAATGTCACATGTTTGATTTGATTTAATGGGATTAGGGACTCAATAAACATATATATCTTCCTACTTAAAAATTTTAAATTTTAGATTTTAGATTTTTACCTAGAAGCTTGTAAATTTTAAACAGTTGAAAAATAATGGATTTCCATAATCAAATTTTGAATAAATTTTTATTTATCTACTTTCAAAAGATAGTGCTTCAATTTTTAAATTAGATTTTAGTTATTTAATTTGATTGATTTACAGCTAATTCACCACCATTAAGCTAATAAATCCCTAAAATTAAGCAAATACAAGTGTAACACCCCAGGCCCAGGATTCGGAATCCAATTTGGCCCTAATCACCCCGGCCTTCCCCTGCATCTCCTGCGACCTAGCTGCACCACTGTCTGGTTCTGAGCTACTTGGTCAAGAAATGCTTAAAAGAAATGATAGTCACTACGTATACTAACAAGGTGCACCTTCATTTTCAGTAACTCAATCGTAAGAACTCCAAAGTTAAGCGTGCTTGACTTGGAGCGACCTCCTAGTTGCTTTATTAGGAAGCATGTGAGTGAGGACAAAGCATGCTATAAGGACTCGAGTTGGTCTATAGGGATACTGTATTTTCTTCTAAGTAGCTCAGAATTTGACGGTGGTGCAGCAAGGTCGCAGGGGATGTAGGGGAATACTGGGGCGATTAGGGCCAGATCCGGATTCCGAATCCTGGGCCTAGGGCATTACAACAAGTCATTTGTTATAGAGGTAAATTTGTCTAAAATAATATATAAGATTTTTAAAAATGTCATTTTTTAGACATTTGTACACAATCTTATACGTTTGGCTATTCTTTAAAATGCCTTTTTTATTTTGGTCATTCCTATGGTCGCCCTACATTATTATTACTAAGCCATTTTTTAGTTTAAGCAAAATAAATTACATTGGACCTTGTGGCCCAAATTTCTATACTACCATTTTTTTGGCAACAAGAGGAACATAAAAAATAACGTGTTATGAAAAATGGCAAAAAAAAAAAACTAATATTGTGATAATGACTAACTTTCAATTATGATTCAATTTTCTATTTAATTTAGGACAAATATTTCTATAAAACCAAATGACTAGAAGTATTGTGCAATTCTACATTTTTATTGGACAAATATACCCTTAAACAAAATTGGCTTGATTTTAGGAAATCTATAACCAACTTAACTACCTTAAAACATGGATAATAGTTTTAGAAGTTCATTTTCATTTTATTCTTTAAAATTCTAAATTCATTTTATTTTGAAGAATCAATATTTTAAAAAGTAACTTGAAGATCATTTTGATTTTATTCTTTAAAATCCTAAATTAATTTAAAAAGATACAAAACCTAAAAGATGAACTATAAACTTAATGAGGATTTAATTCGAATGAAGTTCGAAGGTTTTTCTTAATATTAAGGGATTAAATATATTAAGAGACTAAATAATCATACCATGTCTTCTGGTGCGTTTAGCACAGGTTTATGCTCCCCATCACAGAGTCTTTGTTGACTTTGCAATCATGCATCTACATGTCTTGAGTGACAATCTCACTTTCGCTTTCGCTTCCTCTATATGTGGAACTATCCATGGGATCTGTATCCACAAATATACATGGTAAAAACATTGATAATAGTTTTAGGAGATCGCCAATCTATACATACTCAGCATTTAAAAAAATAACTTGAAGATCATTTTAGTTTTATTCTTTGAAATCCTAAACTCATGAACAAAAAAAGAAAAAAAAATAACAAAACCAATCGGTGGAAGCAGCTTTGGAATGCAAATGTGGTGCCTAAAATAAAGATTGCCTGTTGGAAGATTGAAAAATGAAGAATCGGCGACTCATCTGTTTTGGGATGGTAAGGTATCCAAATCGTTGTGGAAATCTTTGCTAAGTTCTTATTTGGATCTTTATTCACCTGACAGGTGCAGCTGAAAAATTTGGGAGTATTGGGAATGGATGCTGGATCATGCGACAATGGAGGTAGTGGAGATGCTGATGATTGGTTCGTGAGTAATTTGGACACATAGGAACAATGTAATTTTCAAAAGGGAGAGCCCTAATACGCAGACCTTAATTCACAATGCAAGGAAAATCATTCTCGAAAACAACACAAGATCAGACCGACAAATCACTAGTGCAAAAACAACACGTCATAACAATGGAGAAATTAAGGCAATAATTACTTGGACCCTCCTCCCCCTTTTACCTGGACACTGAATACTGATGCGGCTTGGTCTTGGTCGGAGACTCAGCAGACAGGGGGACTTGGGTGGGTCTTGCTGTCATCATTTTTGCAGGCAATCGTTTCGTCGATAATTGTGGTAGTGTGAAAATGTTGGAAGCTATGTCTATTCTAGAAAGAATGTGGAACCTGCTGTTTATGGTTTCTTATCCTATTCAGGTGGAGACGGACTCGATAAAGGTGGCAAAGCTGTTGCGAAGAAAAGACGATGATCTTACTGAAATAACGTGGGTAGTCAAAGAAATTTTACATCTCCAAGATGCTTTCGGCGTCATCTCTTTTAATAAAGTAAACAGAGATGGTAATTTTTGTGTCGACTATCTCGCTCGTAGGACTTTCGAATTAGAGGAAAGTGTATGTTGGTTTTCTTGTATCCGTGATTGACTGGTTTTTGTGGTGAATTAGGATCTTATTTATTCTTAATAAAAGTTTCTTATTTTCTAAAAAAAAAAATCTCAACAATTATATTACCTTAAATATCGATTCCACCAATTTTTTCTTCTAATTTTTCCAAATTATGCCTCGAATCAGCAAATTAAAATGGGGATCAAATGGCGCAATTTGCGCAGCCAGAGCATCAGACTAGGGTAAATCTCCGTTTCAAACGAACGTGACAGCAAACTGTTTGGATTACATATCAGTTATAATCCGAATGCTTACTAGATGAATTTCGATCATGGAATCGGAGGCTCAATCTTTATAGGTCATTCTCTGCTTGATTTGTTCATCCGTTCATGTCTTGAGAAACTTGAGATTGCTAGGTTGATAAAAATATTATTTAGATTTATTTTGTAATTTAATTAGTTTACGATTATGTAGGTTAGAGACGAATTAATATGATTTTTAGTTAGTTTGAAAGATACTCAGATTAGTTTGATTACCATTTATGTAGGTAGACATTTTAGGGATTTACAATTGATTATGAACAAGAATCTGTGGCTCCTAAATCGTGGGCGGGATAAAATTGACAAATGTCGTAGTGACAGTTCTCGTGAACTTAGGGACAAACAATGTGGGTTGGGGTAAATGTGCAAATTTACCCCTTCCATAATTTTCGCAAAAGATGTGTTGGCCATTTTTTAAATTTATAAAACTTTTGGCCATTTCTCATTAGCATGATGGGGATTTGGCCAGTCCTCAGATTTCCCTTTTTTTTTTTTTGCAAATGCAAGAATGACTAAAATAAATTTGTGATTTTAAAAAATGACCAAAAGTATTAGTTATTATAAAAATGGTTAACTACTATTTTCCTAGAATCTTAAAATTTATTTTAGAAAAATATAGTGTTGAAACAAAATATAAACAAATGCTTGATTTTATGAATTTTTTCTCAACAACAAATGTAACAAAAAAACATGCACCATAATCAGGAAATCAATTTATAAAATTAAAATTAAACAAACTAAAGATTATGAAGTAGTTTTTTTCAAATAATATCAATAAATAAAAGTTAATATTTGAAATATGGAAAAAACACAAAAAGTCGCATTAGGATCATGATGAAGATCAGGATGATTCTGCAATAAAAGTCACATTAGAATCCATGAAATAATTTTTTTTTAAAGAATATATAAATTAGTTAAATAAAGATTTTTTAGGATGAGAAGTTGTAAATATAGTTTTATAAATTTATACTATTTCAGCCAAAAAAAGGAAAGAAGTAATTGAATTTGAAGGATAAGAAAACCACTTCATGGATAGAAGATATCGATACCTAAAAAATGATTTGTATGTAACGAGGAAGATGTTTCCATCACGAAGGTACTCACATTTACAAACTAATTCATGTATACAAACCAACTTTCTTAGAACATGATGGTGTTTGTTTTCTATTTGTATAACGATCTGTCTATTCTTGTTTTAAAACTATAATTAAATGATGGTTCATTTATAATAAAATGTTTTTTTGAATATCCTAACCACCTTCCCTTATTTTTGCGAATATTGTTAGAGATGTCTCCATATACTATAGAAACATCTAGGACTCACTACATCAAAATATCAAAGTTTTATATTATTTATTTTTATAAATTTTTGTTTGCAAATACAACATAATTAGAATTATTGTAGGACCAAAAGTTAGTGTTTTATGGTTGCTATATTAAAAATAATTTTAGAATGTTATTTACAACTTATCAAAGAAAATGGCATAAAAAAGGGAATCATATATTTACGTTATGTTTCTAAATTTATTCATATTTGTTGGTTTGTTAGTTATTGATTTTTTTGTTTATTTCTTTTTTAGATGATTGATTAAATTATAACTAATATGAAACAAGAATACAAACCATATGTGGGTGCAAATATTTTGGAGGGATTAGGTATATACCCACTGTAGACACCGTATTTGGTCAAACTTAATTTTAATTTAATTTATTTTATTAAGTTTTATTTAATCGTTTGGTTAAAAATAACATAAGTTTACTTTATTATTAGTTTAAGGTAAAGTTTTAATTAAATTAAATTTAAAAGAAATATAGTTTGTTTTAAACTAATTTGATTTTATAAATTAGGTTTTTATTTAAATAAATGAATTGTTTTAATTAAAAATAAATAATTGGTTGTTTTCCTCTTTTCCCTCGTCAAAGCCCACTAATGTGACATTCTCTTCTTCACGATCTTCCTCCCTCTTTCTCTAGTTTACTCATTTTAGCATTGGTTACCATTGTTTCTCTTAATATTTAAGAGGGAGGGAACACAGGGAGGAAAAAGGCAAAATAGGAGAATTTGGTTTAAAGTTTTGTTTCTCTCTAGGAAAACCCACGAGAAATTGACTCAAATGATCATCCTAAGCTTCCATTTTGTTCAAATAACTCACCCCTGAAAATTTGTTTTAAATGACCAAAAACATCTTTTTCTGACTTGTCGATGGAAGTAAATATATCTAACTATCCCTTGTTGGTGACGTAAATTCTTGGGCGAGATCGACATATTTTTCAGCTGAAATTTGTGAAAAATTACAACATAAGGTTGTTGATGGGCGAGAAATGAAGTTGACTTACCTTAAAATCACGGCCGTGAAATGTAATTATCTCACCCGAGAATTGAAGTTTTTCCAATTAATGCAAACACCTAACTCTCCTTTATTGTTCAGCAAACCATACTTAGGAAAATCTTTACTTTTCATCCGTGCATTTTGTACTCAACTCTCAAACAACAAAAAGAATATTGTAAATTCCAAGTCACTCTTCCATCTACATCTAGTTTGTGGCTGAATAAAATTTTCACACCAACGAGGTAGGTGATATTTCCTTTAACGATGTTCTATTTTCGTGTATAAACTCGCACATTTGCGTCACTGCCTTTTCATGAGCTTTTTTTTTTTGCAGAAACGTAGGGTGCATCTGTGTTTTTTTTTTGTGTGTTTTTTTTTGTTTTTCCCTTGAGCACAACATGTGGGGGTGGATCCGTGATTGTGAAATTTCTTTTATCATTCCCAGGCAAAATTTGAAGTATTCTCACTCGAGATGTATACAATAAGCATCTCAGCTTGTTTCGCTCGTGAATTCTCACCCGAGAAATATGGAAATTTCACCCGAGAAGTTAGATGTATAATTTTGTATATTATTATGATTTTAAGAATGTTGTTGGTTCGTCATGCAGGATGCCTCCCCTCTTTGTTAGCTATGGTGGTATGTGGAATGAGTCACGATTTGTCTATGAAGGTGAGATTATGGTAAGTTTGGATGTGGACGATAGTATAACGTATGACGAGCTCATAAGTGCTATGTTCAGGCTTACCCGAATAGATCCGAACCAATTCAACATCTTGATACATTGTATATACAAGTTCAATTTGCAGTACCAGGTTCCAAAGTATCATATCTTTGATGACCATAGCCTTAGATTTTTTCTTAGAGGCCCTCAACACCCCTCTGAAGTTCCATTGTACGTATCTGTTGTAACGAAGGAAAGACATGGTAGTGGAAACACTTCACAAAATTCTATAATTCCAGAAACCGAAGCATTCCATTCGTTTCCTCACCAGTTAGGGCAAATCGTTCCCTATTATGTGCCATCAGTTCCTTTTGATTCCACGCTCACGGGTGTTGATCCATCATGTTTTGTCCCATCAATAACGTCGTTAACGGATAGTGTGGTCCCATGTAACTTGGGTGATGATGAAATAAACTATTGCGGTCAATGAGACGATAATGATGAGAATCGGATGAAGTATGAGGTCGAAGATAATGAGAACCACGATATTGAGTTCTATAACGATGTTGATGTTGACAACGAGGCGGAAGTAGACCCAAGGGATTTAGCCGCTCCATCTTCCGACCCTTTGACCGAAGTGCACATGGTCAGTACGAATGCACCGCGTGCAACTGGTCAAGCTTCTTGCTCAAGTGAAATCACTAGGATAGGTGATGAAGTTGGTTTGTCAACAGAGTACATTGCAGTAGGGAGTACTTTTCAGATCGAAAGATGAATTATAGTTCAAACTCTCGGTGTTTGCAATTAGATTGAATTTTAAATATCGCGTGAAGAAATCTACGAAGCGTTTGTACACTGTTGGATACTCGGAGGATGGATGCAAGTGGAGCCTGCGTGCAAGGCAGATTAAAGATTCAGATACCTTCCTTACCTCTACGTTATATGAGGTGCACGGTTTCATACGTGAGGTAATGAAACATGATCACCGACAAGCTCAAAGTTGTGTGGTGGGTCAGATTATAAAGTCCAACTTCGAGGATGTAAGTTGTCATTATAGGCCAAAGGATATTGTTAACGACATGCGGAAAAATTATGGTGTTAACATCCGATATGAAAAGGCGCGGCTTGCGAGAGCAAGAGCGTTGGACCTACTAATGGGATCGCCAAAGAAGTCGTACACTTGCGTAAATATGGCGAGGCATTGAATCTGTGAACCTGGGCACGGTTTTTTCATTGAAGCTAGAAGATGATAAATACTTTCCATATGTGTTCATGGCCCTAAGCTGCTCTATCCGAGACTTTAGAAGTTGCATCGCTCCATGCTTGTCATCGACGGTGCTCGTCTAAAGGGAAAATATAAAGGTGTGATACTTATAGCTTCTTCTATTAATGATAATAATCAGATATATCCACTTGCATTTAGAATTGTGGATAGGGAAACAGACAACTCATGGAATTGGTTCTTGGAGCGAGCGAAGAGTTGTATTGGGGACATTGATGGATTGGTTTTCGTGTCCGACCGCCACCAAACCATTAATAATTCTGTAGCTATTGTATTCCCCGTTGCACAACACGTCACATGCATGCATCACGTGCAGATGAACTTTAATGATAAGTTTAAGACTAGAAATGAGGTCTTGTAGAAGCTGTACATTCAAGCAGCTAAGGCATTCAAGAAGTCTACATTCAGGTATTATTAGAACCATCTCGTGGGATTCCTAGAAGTGCAAAAGTATATAGAGGACATCAGGTTCGATAAATGGTCACGTGCATATCAACCCGGATTGAGGTACAACCAAATGACAACTAACATTGCAGAATCTATGAACGCAGTACTTGTACATGCACAAGCGTTGCCGGTCACTGCAATATTAGAACATTGTAGGGCGCTACTACAACGGTGGTTTAATGAGCAGCGGACCTACGCATCCACAAGAGCATTCGCTCTCACTGACTATGTTGTTGACATTCTTAAGGAAGCTGTGGACCAGGCCCGACGACATACCATTAGACCAATTAACAATTATGAGTATGAGGTACACGATGGTAGTAGTAAAGTACGTGTCAATCTAAACACTAAGGCTTGTATGTGCAAGTAGTTTGACTACTACCAGATTCCATGCTCTCATGCTATTGTTGTGGCCATGCATCAGAATGTAAATAGGTACACATAGTGTTCGTCGAATTATAAATTAGAGACGCTTATTATTGCGTATGCCGAATCAATCTACCCATTAGGCGATAAGGAGGATTGAGTTTTACCCGATGACTTTATTGAATTCACCATAAAGCCTCCAAAGTTCGTTCCGAGAGTTGGTCGGCGACAAACAAATACCTTTAGCTGGAGACAAGTTCACAAATGCAGCAGGTGTGAAATGCAGGGTCACAAAAACTTGTCGCCAACCACTACGAACGATAGAGAATTAGATGCATATAATGTGTATTTTTCTTATGTAAGACAACGACATAAGATTCCCCTTTTTTGTGTTTAAGCATGGATTACACTCATAAGTGTGTTGATGTTGTTGTCCTACATAAAACTTTTGCATAAGTGTTTAGGTTTTTCTGTGTTTAGGTATTGATGGAGTACATTCGACCAAGAACTATTACAGAGAGGAGATATACAATTTCTGTAAAACTTTTCTGGCGAAATTTGGAATACCCTCGCCCATGAAGTATTTCAGAGACTGAATACCTGATTTCTGTAAAATTTCTCGGGCGAAATTGGAGTACATTAGCCCGAGAAATTTTACAAAATTGATCTTCTATCTATACTTTACCACAAGCGAGATCAGGTTTATCTTGTCAGAGAAATTTTTCAGAAATTGATATATCATTTCCCTACACATGTTACCAAGGTAGTCTGACTTGGAAATTTAGTAATGTACTGAAATTGTTAATATCACAGTTCTTTGATTAGGAAATTACTCAAAATTAGTAATGTACTTAAACTTTTAGTAATGTATTCAAAGTGGAAATTTAGTGATGTAATTTAAATGAAACTGCTAGTATTATTTGATTGACAAAAACTACTAGTGTTCAAAATATACACACATTTGCCCACATTTTAATGGCAAGTTTCTCCTTAAACAATTGGATCCTGTCGTGAGTTAATGTTGCTAGATCGGGATCCGTTACATCATATTCAAAAAAATTTACACAAAATATACCACAATCACTAGGACCAGTTTGCTGTGGTGTCTCCGTTACTTGACGAATGCACCATGGTAGATTAGGTAGGGTAGGCCTGACTACCTTAACGCCGGAATTGCACATTAACGTCAAATCTGCACATTAACGCCGGGAGGATGACACTCATGGGGTTCAACTCGTCCTCTAGAGCCGTCAGTGTTGTGTTCGCCCTCAAAGAATCCCACACGACAATCTCACCCTCCTCTAGGTCGATGCAAACCATGATCCAATGGTTTCCACCAATGTTGTACGACAAGTACACAACGTCAAATTCCAGCCACCGTTTTTGTGTTCGCCCTGTCGTATTCTGTTGCAACTCTTGATGGAATAATGTTTGGGGCTGTCAAGCTTTGGTATAAAGATGTTCTGCAGTTCGAGTGCCCCCTCCATTTCCCTGCTCGGTACCATCGTTGGCCCCACCATCATTGTCCCCATCATCATTGCCCCAGTGCCCATCACTCCGTCCGCTAGGGGTGCCCCCTCCATCTCCCGACTTGATACCATCATTGTCCCCATCATCCTCATCAGCGTGTCCATCACCCAATTCATTAGGGGTGCCCCCTCCATCTCCCAGCCCGGTACCATCTCTGCCAGTACCTTTTCCTTTTCTCATGTCGTTCGGATTAATAGGTAAACCCTACAAAATGAGTGACAAATTAATACAAAAAAATAAATCTTATAAACGACAAATTTGTGTATCTTAGGACCCGTTTGATAACCATTTTGTTTTTTGTGTTTAGTATTTTAAAAACAGGGTTGTTTGATAACCAATTCAATTTTATGTTTTTTGTTTTTCAAAATGTTTTTGAAATTCTATTAAATTTTAAAAAAAGTAGTTTTTAAAAACAGAATTCTATTTTTCAAAATCTTATTTTTTCTTCTAATACTCAAATTTTTTCTTTTTTCTCATATTTATCGCTAAAAAATTTATTTCTCACTCTAAAATGTTTTTCTTTATAAATTTCTCCTTACAAAATTGATTTTTCTCTCTCTAAAATTTTTCATATTTATTATTATTTGTCTCTCTCCAAATTTTTCTGTATTTTTATTTTTTATTTTTTTTCTAAGAGATCAGTTTCATTTCTCTCTCTAAAAATTTAATATTTTTCCTAACTTTTGTCTCTTTAAAATTTCGTCTTTTATAACTTTTCTTTCTCTTCATAATCTATTTGTTCCTCTAAAAATTATATCTTATTTTATTGTTCAATTTTCTTGTTTTTTAACTTTTTTTCATCTCTTATTTATTTATTTTCTTTAAAAATTACATTTTGAATCTTGTTTTTATCTCTAAATTTGTTTCCACTATTATTTTTCTCTTTCTTTATAATTTCTTTTTTTTATTTAACATATATTTTTCTCTCGACTTTACTTTTTTTCTCTAAAATTTTTCTCTTTGTGTTTAACTTTTGTTGCACTATTTTTTTGCTAAATATTTGTATTTATTTCTCTAAAATTTATCTTCCAAAGTTTATTTACATCTCTCTAAACTTGTATTTTCATGTCTCTACATTAGGGGATGACAAAACAGAAGAAAACAAAATCAGATTTTTAAAAACAAGAAACAAAAAATGGTTATCAAACATATATGGTTTTTGTTTTTTAAAACACAGAAAACCAAAAACCAAAAAACTAAAAACAAGAAAAACCAAAAAACCAAAAACAAAAATGGTTATCAAACAGGCTCTTAACAATTCGCCGCAAAATTTTTCTAATTGGTTTCAATTCGACTTGAATGCGACCCATATGCTCATCCATACGCTTGTCCATACTCTTGAAGCATTTTTCAACTCTCTTCAGGCGCACACTAGATATGCGTATCTTATTCTTACCCTTAGTCTCCTCATTCTCCAGATCAGCCTATTTCTCAACCATATCAACATCCGCACGTTGGCTCCCATCGTCATATTGTGATCCCTCACGTGCAGCGGGTGGTGCAACATCATCGCCCCCATGCAAACCTTCTTCCATGAGGTCATCATTCTTTAATACAGGTGGGTCGAAGGATCTATTCAAGAAGCTCGTCTTCGCATTAGTTTGATCTAAGGTTCGCGTTCTTCCTACAGTACCAACGATAAGGTAGCATCGGGTACAAATGACAATTAAATTACAAAGTAATTAAAATTCAAATCAAACTTACTGTTCACAACTGAAAAATCTCTCGGTCAAGAACATTCCATGCAGTCGAATGGTCGCACCTCTATCGGAGGATAAATGGAACTGCATCCTAAATAACTTTATTTGTAACCTACCCAGATAGGGAAGATATAGTTTCGTACGTCCACACCTGTATGAATAAGCGATTCACATTATAAACCATAATTGAAAACAACAACTAAGAATAAAAAAAATATTTACATATCTGGAATGCCTAGGGGAAACCATACAAACTATATGATTTCCTCATCTCTCCATCCTTTGATTTCTTCGACGGGCCATGCTGAAGACTACTTATTGTCTTTTCAAATGATAGCGACGCCTAATCATAGTTGCAACAGACCTCCCAGTTGTCCACTATTCCCAGTAGAATATGGTCGAACTTTACGGTTCTTTTTTCTCCCCAACAAAACTAGTTCTACCATGTACACAGTCGATATCTTAACCGCGTCTAAGTCTATTCGGTGTGTTGCCCTAAACTCGTAATTCGTATTTATGTAAAAACAAATGTATATTCAATAAAGTTTTGTTCAATAAATTTGTTGTTGAATTCATAGCATTGCATTGTCCAAAATTCAATAAACTAAACATCCAAGGTTATTATCAGGTAACCGGAACAGTTTATATATTGGGTATATATTTGATATACTGGGTATATAATTGATATACCCTTGATATACTAGGTATATATTTGATATACCCCTGATATACAAGTGGATAATGTCCCGTGAATAACCTAAAGGGTCTATAGTATATGGATAAGGCTGGGTACCTTATCCTGGCAACACTATGGATACAGCCCACTTTGTAAATTTTACAGACAACTCGATCCAAGTCGTTCTTATGGGGACATGCGAGTGGGAGTATCCTATACAATGAGTGTGTATAAGACCAGACCGCGTAATAGTCAATCTTTAGATGTAACGCTGTTAACTAACAGATTGCTATTTCAAAGGATGACCAGACAACTCATTCTCAATCCTGAGTGAGTTATGGACTCCTGTCCGTGAGGACTCGTCCTTTCATCTGTATGGATGAAAGTGGCTAGAGTCCCCGACTCAACATTCCTACTATTTTGGGGATGAGACCGAGTGGGGAGCTGGAAACATAACTTCACAAGATGGAATTCACTCCTCCCCGACGTTAGGGGAGTAGATGAGTATTCTCTTAAATTCTGACTATAGGACTTGAACAAAGAGCCCCACCCTCTCACTGGCTCTAGAAGGACTTCTGGTTACTAGTCGGACAATAATTGGGTTGTTCATTAGAGGAGTAGTGGTATTTAAGGAGTAAGATGTAGCTCAGGGGTAGAACAGTAATTTGACCCAGCTTGAGTTACGAGCACTCGTGAAGGATTGACTTGCCATTAATGGTCAATATCCGTGGACACAGAAATAATCTATAGTGAGAAGAGTTCAACTGCGGGTTTTTAGTGGAGTAACCCGTAGTTAACGTATGTTGATTAAGGTGGTTAATGCGTTTAACAAAATTAATCTCGTAACGTTGGAGCTTCTGATCTACAGATCCATTAGGTCCCTTTGCTAGCTCGTAAAGGGTTATTAAGAACATAAAATCTTGGAAAGTAATTTGAATTGTTCAAATTTAATTAAAGGGAATTTGAGTTAATTTTGTTGGGTACTCTGTCCTAAAACTCGTAGTTTGTAAACAGTGAATATTAATGTGAGGTTATTCAAACAAATGTTGTTAAATGAAAGTGAATTTGTTTTTTAATAAATCCAATAAACAACCCTTGGCTATTATAATAAGTACTTGGACTTTATGTGGAGACATAAACTGGATCAAGTTCAAGTAAATAGCCTAAACAGTCTATAGTACATGGATCAAGTTGGGTACCTTTTCCTGGAGACACTATTGAATATGGCCCGTTTTATGATTGTTACAAATGTTGTAAGGTGTCATAAACGAAGTGATCCTGATTCGTTTGTGTAGAAACATGTGAGCGGGGGTGTTCTACACAATGAGATTGTGTAAGACTGACCCTGAAATAATCACTGTTACGTATTAACACCGTTTACGGATAACACTGATTAATTTCATTTATCGATGACCTAAATAACTTGATCTAAATCCTGAGCCATCTATGAACTCCTATTTATTCAGGATTCTCCCTTGATCTGCATAGGTGAGAGTAAGCTCATCAGTGCTGCTCAATATGCCTCCCATTTCAGGGATAAGACTGGCTAGATAGCTGGGGACATAGAATTAGCAAGACGTAATTCACTCCTACCCGATTTAGGGATAGTAGAGAGGTTGTTCCCTTAAGGACTGATCCCCGGTCTTGAATAAGGGGCCCCATCCTCTCACTGGCCCTAGAGGGATTGGATTTAGTGATTTGATCCTAAATCAATTGTTCATTAGAGGGATAGTGGTACTTAAGGAGAAAAGATGTAACTCAGGGGTAAAACGATTTTTTTTTGACCTAGCTGAGGTTACGAACGACCTGTGAAGGATCGACTTACCGATGATAGTTATATCGAATGGACACAAATATATCTACAGTGAGGGGAGTGCATCTACAGGCTATAGTGGACAGTCCTGTTAGTTAACGAATGTTGATTAACTAAGTTAAAGAGTTTGACCGGTTAGTCTCGAATCGTTGGAGCCCATGATCTGTAGGTCCAACGGGTCTTCATGCTAGCTCATAAAGGATAAAATTGATGAACTAGGTGAAGCAAGAATTTAAAGTGTTCAAATTCGGTTTTTAAGGGAATATTGTATTTTATATGAGATATAATATATAATCTAATTGACATTTAATTATATTGATATTTCAATTTTTGTTTTTATAAAAATTAGTTTTATCAAAGTTTTATTTAAAAAATCAAGTTAGTGGGAAAATCCAACTTAAATCCAACTTAAAGTTGGATTTTCCCACTAACTAGTGGTTTTTGAAATGTTTCTTCAAGGCAATGACACCTATCTTTTACATGCTAGTGGAGTTTGAAGTGGAAGGCATGCAAGACTTGTCTTTGCATGCATTTGGTCTTTATATAGGTGATGAAGATCACTTGGATAAGGCTAATGCTTTCTTGCATAAGTGCAGAATTTTTCCACCCAAATTTCTATTGTCTTCTCCAAGCCATTAGTGTTTTCCCTTTGTTTTCACTCAAAATTCGGTCCCACAACCTTGTTCATAAACCCGAGGATAGCACGGATTTGTCGTTGGTGGTCCCATTGAGTTAGGAGAAGAAGTTATAATGGAGGTCTTCAAAGGTATAAAGTTAATCTCTTTCTCTTTACCTTTTTCATCATTTTTCCAAGCATGCTTATTTTAGTTAAATTGCTTCATTAAGTGTATTATGATCCTTAGCTTCCGCTGTGCATGTCTAAGAGTTCCATCAATTATAAAACTATATATTATGAGAGAATAATATGAATAGGATTCATATTAATACTATAGGTTAAAGTTTAATGTGAATTAGATTCATATTAAATACAATAGGTTACGAGGGAAATGTATATTTGAATATGATTCAAATATTTATTTATTTAATTAAATATGATTTGATTATATTTAATTAATTAATTAATTAATTAAGATTTAATTAATATATTAAATTAAATAAATTAAATAAATGAATATATATATATATGTTTGTTAATTACGGATATAATCCATAATTAACAAACTCACCATTGTTGGGAAGTGGTGAGGTGGAGAGTGGGAAGTTTCTTCCCCTCTCCCTCTTCCCTCCTTTCTTTATAAAACACATGGAATTTCCATGTGTTTTGAAGTGGTTGATCAAAAAGGAAGAACACGCTCTCTCCCACAAAAACCAATTCTCAATTCCTTTCTTTTCGTTCTCATTTCTCTAAGATATGAGATACCACAATCTTGTTCTTAAGTCTTTGAGACATAGCGAGGTAACTTGGTGGTGGTGTTCAATCACACATTCGGGAGTTTTTGTCCGTGCTATCATGAAGCTCGTGCTCGAGGAAAAGAATCCGCCAAAGTCTTCAAAAGTAATTGGTTTTCTTATTCCCCGTGAGGCTTAACCTCGGTTTTAAATAAAATTGTTCTGTTTTTATAAGAACCGGTATCGTTCCTCTTCTAAACCAAATTTAATCACAAGCGATTAAACGCTTCCGCTTGCGATTCGATCCCTTCAATTGGTATAAGAGCCTGATCGGTACTGGTTTTGGTGGGTTAATTTGATGTATAAGACGTATGTTTGTTTGCTAGTAGACGGTTTCGATTTTTGGCATTTAGATTTACAATTTATATTGATTCGATAAATGTAAGGGTCCGTTGTTTTGGGCATTTTGTTGTAAATCAAGTCTGTATAGTCCGGGTCGTTCGTGGAAAAGTGTTGCTGCGAAGGAGGGTCGAATTTCGAAGCTTTTTGGATCGTTTTCGCTGCTGGAATAGAGAGCAGAGCAGCAGGTCCATGACAGCAGCGCCATGGCGCCCTTCTGCAACACCTGGGCGCTGCAACATTTTTCTAGCAAGCGCCGCTAAGTATATGAGGAAATATGTCTTTCTTAACTAGGGTCCTAGTATATATTTAGGCCACTAATGATGTGAAACTCCCTCCATCCAAATGACACCTTACTCCCGAAAAGGTTGAAGCTAATTATGTTTGGTGTTCTCCTGAACCTCCCTAAGTAACATATTGTGTACTACCAACGACTCTTTAAATGCGAGGTCCACGTCAAGAAGATGACCAAAAATAGTTTTCCTAAACATGGCAAGTTGTTTGGGGGTGAGCTTTTCCTTAATACTAGTGCTTGTCTTCGCTATGTGCGATAGAGAAGTCACGTTGGAAGAGGCATAGGTTACGGCGTCGATTTATGTATCATTTTCGTTTTGCAAACCTGGAGAGGAGTAAATACAAAATTAACTACGATAACCATATAAATAGAAACCAGAAATAACAAAAAATCACGACCGACAGTATAATTCTGTTAAATTTCTCACATAAGCTTTCGAGTGAGATCGTGCACCGAGAAATTTAACAGTTGAGTTTCTTCGTCTTGAAAAATCTCATGGTACCTCGTGCGAAGTTATCGCTATTAAATTTCTCGGGGTGATCTCGGGCAAGGTCAAACTGAGAAATAAAATAGCGAACAACTTTGCATGAGATACCCCAAGATTTGTTATGACAATGAAACTCAGTTGTTAAACTTCTCGGGGCACGATCTCGCCTGAAACCAACCTGAGAAATTAAACAACTTTTATTTAACCACAACATGCAAATTTCTCGGGGTGCCTCAACCGAAGTTCTTCGATGTACATGTCTCGGTTGAATCTCGCTAAAAATTGCCCCGAGAAATTTAACAGAAACAAAAAAACACACTTCAAAAAAATGAAATCCCTAACCCACTTTCCCCGAAATTGTCCCGAGGGTCATCTTCAACCTCCCACACACCTTAAACGCCAGAAATCAATACAAATACTCGCCGAAAACTAAAACCCCTAACCCATAAAATGAAATCGAGGGAAACCAAAACCTGAAAACCTATTTCTCATGTATAGGGCGGAAAACAAGAAATAAACAAAAGGAAACAAAAGTTCTATCACCAGAAAATCAAAAGCCCTAATTATAAGTGCAAAATTAACGAAATCGAACCTCCAACGTCCATGCTACTTTCACGGAGGATAAGAAAATACAAGCTTTCGGTGTGAAGGAAACATAGGGAACTGAAAGAGAGAAGAAGAAGACGCAGAAACGACAATGGGAATGGAAAAGAAACGAAAATGCAAGGAAAAAGAAGAGAAAGAGGGGGAAAAGAGGTCAATGGTTGTTTTTTGACTTGAGGGGCACAAATGTAATTTCAATTATTTTTAAATTAATTAAAATAATAAAATAGGTTATTTAAAACAATTTTTTAGAGGTGGATTATTGGAAACTTAATAGGATTATTTGAGTCAATTCCTCAAAACCCACCTACCCATTAAAGTTCATAACTTTTTAACCTTTTCCTTTTCTTTTCTCTTTTATCCCATTCTCTCTTCAACCCCACATCTCCCTCATCTTCTACCTCTCTTCTCCTTTATTCTCACCACCACCATTTTTCCTCACCCATTTCGGCGAGCATGAACAGTGCGGCGACTTGAAGCAACAAGACCTCGACGTCCTCCAGCAACTCCCGACGACCAGATTTGGTGAGGATTTTGGCGGCATCACAATTTCTGACAAAGACCAGCGGCGCAACAGATTCGGCTTCGGAATTTCTTCACGGCCCACGACACCCGAATATTCCTGCAACCTCCAAGACCCAACAGAAGCAGATCTACAAAACTCCGGCAACGAAAGCAACAAATCCCAACGAATTGCGGCAGATCCGACAACGGCAACTTCCGGTGACTTACCCACGACCTCCGGCACGACACACTCACGACCTCCAGCATGACACATTCACGACCTCTGACATTAACAAGATTCTGTTAGGTTTTTTTTTTTTTTTTATTTAAAAAATAGGAAAGGAGAGTTTATTTTCAATAAACAAAACTTTTGTTTTACAATAAAAGGGGAAGTGCTGAATTTTCTTCTTTTAATAAGGAAAGTGTTTGGGGTAGAAAGTTTCTTCTCTGAAACCAGGAAAGGAATTTGTTTTGGAGAGAGAGATTTTTTTAAAGTAAGGATAAACATTTTTTTGGGTAAAATAAACTTAAGTTTTTTTTAAAGGAAAAAATTCTTTTAAATTAAGTTTTAAATAAGTTTTTGAAAAGAAAGAAAAGATTTTGATAAATAAAATTTGTTTTAAAACAAAAAAAAATTGATTTGGTAAATCAAGACAAATTAAAAAAAGAATCGTTTTAAGTTTTGAGCTTTTTTTTTTTAAATTCAAATAAAATAAAATGTTGGATTTTTAATAAAAGATCTTGTTCTATGATAATATTTCCCTAAATGAATTATTTTGGAAAAAGGATTAAGAGATTTAGTGAATAAGTTTTATTTTAAAATAAATTAAGTTTCTTTAAATGAGTAAAAGTTAAGTTTTTTTTAAAAAGAAAATTGTTTTAATAATAAAGCCTTTAAAATAAAGTTTGTTTATTTTTTTTAATTTTTCTATAGAAAATAAATCAACCATTTGTTATTTTAAAAGAGAAAATTAGGTTTACATCATAGTGTGACAGAGAGGCAAGTGCTTTAAACGTTGACAGTTGCAATCTAAGTTTGAGCCTTTTTTTTTACTAATAATTATTTCAAAATGATAAGGCAATCCTAATTCTCACCCAATGATCCAAGTTTTTGTTGAGCAAGAACCCTTGGATCAAAGAAATTAACACCTCCTTAAACAAGCCTCCAATGACAGAGGTTGGAATTATCCAATACTCTCGATGTGATCATTTTTTTCTTATTGTCTCTGCGCCATTCATAATTGTTTATTCATATTTCATTGTAAAGTGTGAATTAATAAATTTAGGACATTTAAAATAAAACACAATTTTTTTTTCTTTTGGACCAAATAAAATAACAAGATAATTTAAGACAAAGTTTGGTAACTGTTTTTAAAACGGACGTCGTAGGGTGCTAACACATTCTCTATCTCTATGCTCAATCGCCTCATGAACCAAAAATCTGTTTTTCGCAGGCCAAGTATTTTAATAGGAGACCAACCATACCTGGTGGATGGTTGGTGGCAACTTTAAACTCTTATCTCGAAAGAGACCCTTCAGTGGATGACGTCAGCCGCTCCACATCGCGATGACGTTGTGACAGCTTGGCGACTCCACTAGGGACATATTGAGAGTCAAGCAATTTATTTTTGTCATTTACTATCCGTTATAAAGTATTTTGGTCCATTCATTTTTTATTGCAGATTTTGTCTATTGATTATTTAGTTTTGTAAGTTTGCATTATCATGCATTTCACACAAATTCACAAGCCTCCTACCCGGGTTTTACTATTAAGATTAGATCAGAGACTGAGTAGTATGACCTTCATGGAATTTCAGTTCCCGTGCAGGCGCATGAAATTTTCCACGCAAGTTAACCATACTGCGAAAACATATGGAAGACTTGGGGGCTATTTTTCTCTAGGTTGTGTAGACATTAACTTTATACTCATTTTAGCACTAGCATAAAATTTCGCTGTTCATTTATTCTTTTTTTTTTGTTTGGGTTGGTGTTAATAAAATCATGCATTCAAAGGAGTCTCGTGGCATTTACATAAGCTTTTTCATCATTCACTTTATTTATTTTTGTTATTATTATTCTTAATAATAATAATTATTTTTTTTAATAAAAAAAAAGTTTCACAAACTTTTCCTTTTCCTTTAAAATTATTTTTTGCCAATTGGGCAAAAATTGACCCATGTCTTAAATCATTAACATTAGTAGTAAATTAAAACATAAGTTTCATATAAGACTCCTACCCAAGAATGGAAAGAGCAAGACTAAGAAACTGACTGTTAATGGTAAAAAAATATGCAACATATTTATGGCGACGCATTATCAGAGAATGTCATCATGCCATTTCAAAGTGTAACATTCTCAGAAAAGCAATTGGATGTCCCGAGACGATTATGGGAAGGCCTAAGACCAGACAGAAAGGCCCAGTCCATTAAAAAAATATGGCCACATAGCGTAGCTCATGTACGTGCGAGTTAACTTCTCGATGTTGAAAGCACTAGTTCGACATTAGGATCCGACTTCTAGCTGCTTCACTTTCAGCTCAATGGATATGACCCACACTATCGAGGAATACCATACTCTCCTGCAAATACCATTGGTAGCGAAGATATCTGCTAGTGAAATTGAAAAACATGTGAAAAGGAAGAGAGAAAACACATGCTTGCCGATAGAATATATTATAAGTCTTCAGTAGAAGTTCGTTAATGAAGAAAGGGAGCTATCATTGTTAGCTCTGTGCTTGGTTTTATTCCCAAAGTTAGTGGGTATGTTGAGAAGCGAGTGGACAAGCTATTTGTCAGGGTAGAGATGTGAGTTAATCTTGTTATGCCCATCCTTGTAGAAACCTTTCGAGCACTAAATTTTTGCAAATCATGAGTAGGGAAATTTATAGGGTATGCTCAGCTACTATACATTTGGATCTTCAGCCATGTAAAATGAACACCAGAGTTCAAGTGTCATCAGCTTAAATTTTAAAGATCATGGAATAGATTACATAAACCTATTCTTGAATTCAATCAAGTAGAATGGAGCCCAATCCACCTAGGAAAGGATGAGTGGAACAATTTCTTCGCAGGACTAAGGCTAGAAGGTGTGGAGTGGAGGGCCCCTTAGATGTCAACCAAACCTATGATGTATAGGTGTGGTAAATTTCATGGTTTACCATTATTGGGTCCATGGGGATGCGTATCTTATGCTCCGTTAATGGTGCTACGCCAGATATGGGTACGCCAATTCATCCCAACCACATATGATTTAAAAGACTCTGAATTTACCTATGACATTTAATATTGCAAGAACAAAATTCAAGAGATTGTAAAGGCATGGAAAGTGGTTGTCAGAATTCAAAGTGGCCGATACCACAATAATGCATTTGAAGTGTACAAGCAGTGACATTTGGATGGGGGAAAACTGTAGTTCTCCTACCAACTGACAATGGCAAAAAGAAGTTGCAAGTTCCCACTGGGAGACTTATTATTGAGATGAGCCCAAATAAGGTCACTCAGCAGAAGACACGTAGGATAGAATACGAGCTGCGAGAAAGGAACTCCAAATCGACTAAAGGAAGACTGCAATTAGGGCTCAATCAAAGTCTACCTCGAAGCATTGAGCTAGAATTGTAGCATGCAAGAAGGGAGGCAGGCGGCCAAGGAAAAGACAACATACTACTTGAAGTAGAGGTTTGGGATCTTAATAGAAGAATGTACTGAGTAAGAAGGGAAGAAGAGAGCTCACAGACAGCATTTAAGGCACGAGACAATCAAGTGCCACAACGAGTAGCTGAAATTACTTCTCTGCAAACAGAAATCTTGTCCTTTCATTAAAAACCATTGTTTTGGAGGAAATGGAAGTACAATTAGCTTAATATACCCAGAAAATCAAAGATTGAAGGAAACTATTCAGGTACTTACGAGTCGCCTCGACAAAACTCAGAATGCTGCTTATGGGTTGATGCTGAGCTATACTCATATTAGAGAATAATACAACAAAGTGGGGTACGAGATAAATCATGTGGAGTGCGATAATACAATGTAACGTCATAATTCATAACATGTGCTTACACAAGTTAGATGGGCAGCTCAAAGGACAGATGATTTAGCTGAAGAGGCATGAACTCTCACGTCTACCATTGCCCCAACACAACCAAATGGCAAAAGCATGCAGAAGTTCCTTTGCAAACTTCGGCGAGATCTAGAGCATTGGGGACCGTTTTATTGATACTTTGCTTTAATGTATATCCAATTTAATTATTTAAGCATTGTGGTTCAAATTTGGCACAATTGTTGATTTGTTTCATTCTTGTATTTATTTACCCTATTTCTAATAAAGTCACAGACTTATTTATTTACGGTTCTTTTCTTTTTCTATTTTCTAAAACAAAAAAGGGATAATTCAAGATAGCTCGTTCATCGACACCGCATCGCACTTATCGTACCAGATGCAGGACGAGAGTAATAATGGATGATAAAAAAGCTGAACAGGAGAAAATAAGAAAAGATATTGAAGAGCTGCGAGTAAAGTTAGATGCCATCTGTAACGTGTTGCGTCCACACAATTGTGCTGACAACATGTGCGAGTATACACAAAATCGTCGGTTCTAGTACGTAACGAGGTCTTATCCACACAGATTTTTGGATAATATTTTAACTATACGTGTAGATACCAACGGAGAAAAATCTAAAGAGTTGGCGTATAGAAATCATCTAAAAGAAATAAAATACAAGACAACAGACGCTTGCAACAAACACGATTTTTGACGCTATCAACAAGAAAAAGCTCTAGCACAGAAAGCGATAATGAAGGGTTAACAGATATCAAAAAGGTAGGGGAATATTTCACAGGTTATCAACCTACCTCTAGCTTACTAATATCTATTAATGCCCAGCTCGACTCGGTTCCCTTTCGAGACACCCCAAATATGAGTAAGTACAACTTCCGTTGCTAAATACCCAAGCAATAAATACAAGCTCTAGGCAAGATTAGGGCACCCCATTCCTGAGTATCCCTAAAGCTATAGAAAAGCGTTAATCACAAATAAAGCAAATTAGCACCCATAAGCCCTCCCGGGTCAATACAGAACTAGCAAACACGATAGAGTGGCGAACAATGTCATGCAAGATTGAAGAAATAAAAAATAGCTTTATTTAAAAATAGATGCAGCAGCTATAGGTTCAGTATCAAGTTAGTTACAGCATGTAAATCTCCCCCAAGATCTGGTTCAGCTCAACATGGATGAAGAAAACAAAATGGAAGAAAGGAGAATACAACCCATTTCAAGAAGCAGCAAAAGGAAGCAGAGAAGAAGAAGCAGACAACTTGTCGAAGCAGGTGAACGTCCTCTTTCTGTCGTCAAATATCACCCCGAGAATGCAGATATTCCTTCATCTTGTCTTTTCAGCTCTCAAATTTTGTCTCTCTTGGGATCTGTGTGTGGCGACTAGGGTAATATACCCCTTCTATATCGAGTTCTGTTTTTAGGGCACCCAGCTAAAAATTGTACGGACACGGTAAATCCCGTGTCTGGGCTGTTGCTGCGCAGTGAATCCATGCTCCAACTTTGCTTCGTTCCAGATTTTATCTGCTCTGCCTTGAAAATGCCTTGCTCACACTCTTTTCTGGATATAGCACTCTCTTAGTATTTAGTCTTTTGCTTCCAAACTTGTGCATTTACACCAGAAATACGAGTATTTAGTGCAATATTTAGCTACAACATTCAAAACTGGGGATTTTCGCTCGGATTCCATTTTCTACTCTTTTCTATGCTAATTGCACACCAAAACTGACACACTTTAACAATTTTTTGCATAAAATCACCCAAATAAACACTAGAATAACTCTCTTTTAGAGAGTTATCACACCCCCAAACTTAAAATCTTGCTGTTCTTCAAGTAAGAGCATGCATTTTACCTCTGTGCACAAAAGAAGAATGTTAGAAATATGCACTTCAAACATCCAACCCCATGCCTTAAACCTTTACTTGGATCAACAACGCTAGAACTTACATACTCTGTTATAGTGCTTCAGCTGGAGCAAAGAAATGAAAGCAGCCTAGATTTTTTAACACTCTGGAAGACACTATTTTCTGCCAAACTATAGCTTCCGTTTACTTCCCAACCTCAAGCTTACTTCTCCTAGATATTCCTTTCTCGAGCTCCTTTCACTAACCTAATCCTTTAGCCTTAGTACTACTAACTTGGCTTTTTTAATCATGTGCTACTAGCCCTTCTTAATCCTGCAGCCTCTTTATACTTCGGATGTGGGCTACTAGCCCCTCCTTTATTGATGTTTTTTTTTTTAATTTTTTATAAAGGGCTAAATTACAGGATTAAAAAGATTCATAGCTGTATACAAATACTAATAAAGGTATAAGAACTGAAAGTTCACTTCCCAAAACTTAAAAGGTTGCATTGTCCTCAATGCAGCCAAGGACATCTGGAATGTAAATCACCAGCACACCCCCAAACTTAAAGCGAAAGTAATCGAGAAGTATAACGATGTTCGCTATCAAGATATAGACATGAGTGTGGAGGGCTAATTCTACAACTAAGGGGATCTAATAGAAGAGGTCCATGCTAGTTATACAAAGATAAGGGTTGGCGTTGGATAGATAGCCATGGAAATTCCTCCCGAGGGGAAACGCTACCTGAGGCCAGTACTACTAGAAGGATGCTAGGACATGGGCAGGCAAACATGAACCATAGAGAGAACAAAAGAAAGCTAACTCTCATTAAAATGCTCAAGCATCAACTGGAAAAACTGCGCACTAGCAGACTCTAGCATCAAGACTATACACAAAGGGCAGGGCAAAAGGCAGATGTTGAGAACACAAGATTGCTAACAACTTTCTTTGTATCATTACTTTCAGGGGGGATTCACATACTGAACTACAAAAAGAAAAATATGCAAAGATAGATTTGAAAGATAAAAATTTAAAATGAATAAATTGAAACTGAACTAACTTAGACTAAGGAAAATAAAAAGTAACACCAAATGGGGGCGTCATTTTTCAGAGCAAAACAGAAAGGAACTTCCCTCTCGTTGGTCAAGCATGTCAATGTTCTTTGCCTTCTTTCTCATCCAACGAGTCGCCCGTCTGCTGATCTTTCTCTCTGGATCTATCATCTTCTCTCCTCTCTTTGCTGCTGAGGCATGCTCCTGTGAAATAGCTGCAACATCCCTCTTCCCCTCAATTGGGAAAATGAAAATTCTCTTTTTTACCTTTTTGTTTTTCTTGGAAGTGGTGACTAGAGTTGGTCCCGCTTGCTCGATTCGTATCTTGGCCGATGACTTCGAAGGTTTTGCCTTTTTCTCTTTGTTGCATGATGCTTCCAACTATCTTTTTGGTCTCCTCATCCTTGCTTCTGAACCTTTTAGAGTCGGTTTGATATCAGGTGGTTCTTTTTTAGGTAAGTTTTCTGGCTTTTCCACTACAATGATGTGTACTTTATCCACCGAGGCCGTAAGGCTCTGTTTTTTATTGAGGGCGCAAGATGCTGGAGCATCTACCCTCTCTCCACTTAGTTGGCTCTCACTAGCTTCTGCATGTTGTGCTGGGGTATCTAACAGCTCAACAATTTTATACTTTTGTCCCAGTGCTGGGGTCTCTATCTTAGCGGTAGCGTCTTCCTTTACCATCATCTCTTTATTCCCTTCACCAAAACCTTCTTGAGCTCCAACATCCCTACTTAGACTATGCTCCAGAATTGCTTCTGCAATCTATTCCTCCATTAAAGCTTCATAAAAATCTTCAACACTGAGCATTCTTGTGATTCAACAGGAAATTTCATGGAATCATAGACTGAGAACTTCACTTCCTGATCTTGAACGCGCATTGTCAGCTCACCTTTTTTGGACATCCACAAGCGCTCTTCCAGTTGAAAGGAATGATCTTCCCAGAATGATAGGAACCTCTTTATCTACATCATAGTCTAAAATAATAAAGTCAGCAGGGAAAATAAATTTATCTATTTGCACTAAAACATCCTCGATTTTTTCCTTTAGGATACGTGATTGATCGATCTGCTAACTGCAATGTGACTGTTGTCGGTCGTGCTTCTCCCATCCCCAACATTCTGTAGATGGATAAGGGCATGCAATTGATACTCGCTCCTAAATCGCATAACACCTGTCCTATCTTCTGTCCTCCAATGGAAACGGGTATGGTAAAGCTCCCAGGATCCTTTATCTTTTTAGGAATTTTGCTTGTGATGATAGTGCTGCAGACCTTAGTCAATGCCACCGTTTCGTATTCTCCTAGCTTTGTTTTCTTTATGAGAATGTCCTTAAGAAAGTGCACATAAGTCGACATTTGCTCCAATGCTTCCACCAGCGGTATGTTGACATGCAGTTGCTTCAGCACATCAAGGAACTTTCTAACTTACACATCGTGCTCTTTCTTTTGCAGCCATTTAGGGTATGGTGGTGCGGGTCAATACTCGCAGCATTTTTATGCTTTGTATGGTTCTGTTTTCCAGTCATGTGCCGATGTGATGCTTTTTCTTTGGCTGCCCTAGCTTTTACTGGGTTGATCTCTTTCCTTGTATTGATTTGCAGTTCCACTATCTGCTCACTACTATTCACTAATTGCCTGAGGTTTCCCCTTTTTTTAACTGGCATGATTATAGGTGTTCCGGCTGACTCATATTTTTCTATTTGTAGCCCACGTCTTTCATCTTGATTGACTTCTTTATAGATTCATGGAGCATTTGGATGGACAGTAGGCAATGTCTTGCCACTCCGCAATGTCAGAGCATTACATTTCTCCTTCCCAACCCTCTTGGGCACTTTAGTATCACTGGGCAGCGCTCCATAGGGTATACTCTTCAAATCTGTTGCTAATTGGTCCACTTGCATTTCTAGGTTCCTCAGCGATGCTGCCTGACTTTTCACCGTGGTATCACTCTTTTCCATATACTTTTTCATTAGATTCTCCAAAGATGCGAATGATCCTTCAGATGGCCTTTGCACTGTTACCTGACCTTGGTTTGAGAAGCCTGGGGGATAACTTTCTTTTTGCTGATATGTTGGAGCATTGGATGTACCAGCATTATTTCCTCCCTGATTTCCACTCCAACTAAAGTGAGGATGATTCCTCCAGCCCGGGTTGTACGTATTGGAATACAAGTCGTTTCCATTGTTCTTAGCATTTCCTAAATAGTACCTGACTCTGGATTGCCAGAGCAATTGTTGTAATGATGCTCTCCTTTGCAAAAAGAACAAGAAATATCCTTGATGTGGCTAACATTTTCCTTACCAGCAGATGCTCCCACTGTGCTTTGCTGTGTCATGGTCCTCATAACCAAATCTGTCAAATTCTCAATCTTCGAATTTAAGGCGGTGAAAGACTATGATTCATTCAATCTCTTGCCTCTTTTTCTGTGAATGGTTCTAGGGTCAGACCATAAGTGATTGTTCGATGATATCCTCTACAAGATGTTAAATGCTTCAGCATAAGGTTTTGCTAGCAATGCGCCATTTGCTGAGGCATCAATGGCCAGACGTATGGCGTCGTCCAATCAACTATAGTACCTTTCGATCTGGATGCATCTTGAGATCCCCATGGTGAGGGCATTTTTGCAGAAGTCGTTTAAAACGCTCTCGCGACTCACTAATCGACTCCCCACCAAATTGCTGAAAATTGTTAATTTCGCTTCTGTACTTACTTCATCAAAAAATTTTCGGCCAAGTCATCCCAACTTGTAATGGATTCTGAAGGCACAACTCTAACCAAGTCCTAGCTTCATTTCTGAGTGAATAGGGGAACAACTTAAGCCACAACACTTTTTTGCTGCATCCTTTATCCTTAAATGAATTGCAAACTCCCATAAAAAACTTCAGATGCTGATGCGAGTCCTCCGTAGAATGTCCGTGAAACTAGCCCACTGTCTGGAGCATCTGATACATAACTTGCTTAAGCTAAAATTTTGGGGCTGCAATTTCTGCTCCGTGATTACTATGTTGAAATTGTAGAATGCCAGAGTTGCATATGATCTGATTTCCCTGTCGATGTCGTTTGCTAATAATACAGCATTGAGAGAAGGCACTGCTACCTACGGTTAGCAGCGACAGGAGCCCCATATACTATTTCCTCGATCCTCACATTCGGTCTTATAGGTGCGTTAGGCTGAACTGGCGAATTCATTCTATCCGTGTTTGCCGCCGCTTGTTGTCGCCTCTGCCTCGTATATTTATGTGGAAAGTGTGCTTTATTTCGTGGTCAATAAGATATTCCAATCTTTCATACTCGTTCACGCACCTCGTAGAAACACACAACAAAATAAAAATGTGAGAACAAGAAAACTCACTTCAGCACCAAATCTACAAATATCAATGTTAAAATAAGATCGCAAAAAATCCCCGACAATGACGCCAAAAACTTGTTGCGTCCACACAATTGTGCTGACAACACGTGCAAGTATACACGAAATCGTCGGTGGTAGTACGTAATGAGGTCGTATCCACAAGGATTTTTGGATAATATTTTAACTATACGTGTAGATACCAACAGAGAAAAATCTAAAGAGTTGGCGTATGGAAATCATCTAAAAGAAATAAAATAACAACAAGACAACAGACGCTTGCAACAAACACGTTTTTCGACGCTATCAACAAAAAAAGCTCTAGCACAGAGAGCGATAATGAAGGGTTAACAAATATCGAAAAGGTGGGGGAATAATTTCACAGGTTATCAACCTACCTCTAGCTTACTAATATCTATTAATGCCCAACTCGACTTGGTTCCCTTTCGAGACACTCCAAATATGAGTAAGTACAACTTCCGTTGCTAAATACCCAAGTAATAAACGCAAGCTCTAGGCAAGATCAGGGGATCCCATTCCTGAGTATCCCTAAAGCTATAGAAAAGTGATAATCACATATAAAGCAAATCAGCACCCTTAAGCTCTCCCAGGTCAATACAGAAGCTAGCAAATATGACAGAGTGGCCAACAATGTCATGCAAGATTAAAAAAATAAAAAACAGCTTTATTTAAAAATAGATGCAGCAGCTAGAGGTTCAGTATCAAGTTAGTTACAGCATGTAAATCTCCCCAAGATGGGGTTTAGCTCAACACGGGCGAAGAAAACAAAATAGAAGAAAGGAAAATACAACCCATTTCAGGGAAGCAGCAAAAAGAAGTAGAGAAGAAGAAGCAGACAGCTCTGTCGTCAGCTATCACCCTACAAATGGAGATATTCCCTCATCTTGTCTTTTCAGCTCTCAAATTTTGTCTCTCTTGGGATCTGTGTGTGGCGACTAGGGCAACATACCCTTTCTATATTGGATTCCGTTTTTAGGGCACCCAGCTAAAAATTGTACAGAGACGGTAAATCTCGTGTCTGGGTTGTTGCTGTGCAGTGAATCCATGCTCCAGCTTTACTTCGCTCCAACTTTTATCTGCTCTGCCTTGAAAATGCCTTGCTCATTATTTTCTAGATTTAGCACTCCCTTAGTGTTTAGTCTTCTGCTTTCAAACTTGTGCATTTACACCAGAAATAAGAGCATGTAGCGCAATATTTAGCTACAGCATTCAAGACCTGGTGCTTTTCACTCGGATTCCATTTTATACTCTTTCATATGCTAATTACACACCAAAATCGACACACTTTAACAACTCTTTGCATAAAATCACCCAAATAAACACTAGAATAACTCTCATTTGGAGAGTTTTCATAACACCTTGCGTTACTCAGGTTAGGTTACACACTCCGGCAGACAACGGTGCAGCAAGAAACTCGGCGGTTAGCAGTGTCTAGCTTCGTTTAGCAGCAGTTCGAGATGGACGCGGCGGTCTGCTATGTTGGGCGACGTCTCGAGGGTTCGGTGACTGCCAACGACCCATCTAAACTGAGTTTGGGAGACGACCCACACCCTTGTGGCGACGATTACAGGTGTAAGGACATTTTCGGTGCATTCTGCTGCTGTAAAAAACCCAAAAAAACTTGTGTTTTTGGTGTTTGGCGATTACCTATTTCCATTTGAGGCCTAATTCATGCTACCCACACCTATCCAAACTAGATCTAAGTTGCCTACACCTAAACGAAGTCGATTTCGTGGTAAACAAACTTTCGAACTCCCTTAGAATGGTTTTCCATGGCTGAAAGTTGATAATGACTTGCTGTTTTTTTATTTTATTGTATAGATGCTAAAACGACGCAAGAACTAGGAACGTGGGAGTGACTAAGTAGTACTAGGGGCGGGTGTGTGTGTTTTTGTAGGTTGTTGGAAATGTTTTTGGCAATTTGTTTTGTTTATCATGTATATCTCATGTATTTATAATTGTTGGATGTGTTAGTTATGGTGATTGAATGCATGATATGAAGTTGGTCGTTTGTGTTACCGTTATGTTGCTGAATCATGTTGGATGAATTTGTGTAATGATTTTAAATGCTAAATGTGTGTAATTGTTACCTGTTGAGAAAGATATGTTGTCAGGCCTTTAAGAGTTGTGGTTATTTTTTTTTGTTACATTATAAAAAGCATGCTGAATTTTTTTGTTGAGGCTTGATTTGAGCAAAGTGTTGCTGTCTATTTTTGCAAGAGTCATTATGCATGCGTTCTCTATGTTGTGAGCATGCTACTAGATGTCAGATGTTGTGTTATGTGATCTATGTGCATTGTAATAATGTCGGATGATGGGTTGTATGAGGACGTTGAGTTGAGTGTGGTTGGGAATCTAGTACTAGAATCTTGGTAGGAGGTTGGAGATGGGATGTGGAGTTTGAATGTTATGGAAGAAGAACCAGTGAGTGTCAGGGTCCAGGTACAAAGGTCGGAGATCGATATACCAGTCTTAGTACGGATGAATGTCGAGGCCCAGGTACAAAGGTCGGGGGTCGGCATGAAGGAACAAATCATTGGACCAGCATTGCTAGTTGGGTGTTGAGGCTTGGGGTACAAAGGTCTGGGGTCGATACACTAATTTGGTTAAGATGAGTTTTGAGGCTCCGGGTACAAAGTTTGGAGATCGATACACCAGTCTTGGTAGAGATGAGCGTCGAAGTCTTCGGTACAAAGGTCAAGGGTCGAACGCCAAGTTTATGTAGAGGAGTGTTGGGGCCTTGGGTACAAAGTTCAAGGCCGACATAAAACAAAGAGTGAGATATGGAAGAATTAAGGTGGTGACAAGGATTAGGAAGTGCTGGGTGTTAGGAGTTAGCAGGCTAAGAGATGTGGGTTATATTATTCTTAATGTTTTGTGTGTGTTGTCGACCTTATAACTTGCTGACTGTTTGAACTGTTAGTTTAATATATCGTGTTGTATATCTTATGTTTGGCATGCTGGTGGTGTGTAGTTAGCGAGAGCTACTTACGGAGTATTTTATATACTGACCCCCTACAATTATTGTTTTCTAGGTAAGGATCTGAGTTATGACCATGGTGGTGACGTAGGGAGGGCCCGACTAAGGAAGGACCACTAAGCTGCACTAAATTTGTTTTCCTTTCTTCTGTTAGGATAGTTGATTTTCCTTTTATTTTTTGGACGTACTAGTTAAGTGATGTTTAGGGATGGCCTGGTTGGTGTTGTCTGATGTGTTTGAACATTATTAGCGCGTCGAGTCGATGTTCTCTTTTGTGTACTTAGATTTCCTATGAGTATTGACTATTGTTTAAACATGATTAAACATGATTTTATGTTTGTTAGCCCACAGAGGGCGAGTTGATTTCTTTGGATATTGGAAGAATTTTGAACCTTATAGACCTTGCTGGTTTTCATTATGCATTCAAGGGAAGGGGTGTATATGTAGATGGTTAAAGTTACCCTTGGTGTGTTATTGAAATTCAAGGGCGTTACAGTTGCTATCAGAGTGGAGTTGTTCCTGTAGACGATGCCACCCCATCGTAATATGAGAATTCGTTCGAATGGTAACCCAGCTCCTAAAGGCAAGAATGTGGCGGACCCACCGGCTCTTCCGGCGGGCGCTCAGGGAGGGATAGTTCCTTCAGTACCTCTAGCAGCGGTGTAGGAAAGAGTGGTCCTTCCAGTTCCGCCGGTAGCCCTTCAGGCGAACCCCCAAGTAGCCTTGCTTGCGGAAGCGTTATAGGCACTGATTAGCAACACGGCTGGGATCGGTGGTGCACAAGTTCAACACTCTGACATGTTTAAGCTCTGCAAGATGAGGCCCAGTTCATTAAGGATTTCAAGCATTATGGGCCCCCTACTTTTGACGGAAGAAGCGAGAAAACCACTGCAGCAGAGGAGTGAGTCAGAGAGTTAGAAGCTCTGTACGCGTAGCTAGGCTCCAACAACCAATTTAAAGTTAAGGGTGCAGTCTTTATGTTGAGAGGCGAAGCTCTGAATTGGTGGGATTTGATAGCAACTGCAGAAGACCATGCTAATGTACCTATTACCTAGGCGAGATTCAAGGACCTACAGTATGATTAGTATTATCCAGAGACCGTGAAAGATGCTAAGGAAGTGAAATTCCTCTATCTCACTGTTAAGGTTGACTTTTTACTACAGAAACATGTGTCGGGAGCCCTGTTTGACCACGTTTTTGACCCATTTCCCATTATTATTTGCCAAAAAGAACCATATATTCTTAAAGTAGAACATACATAGATTATTTATGCATAAAAGTCAAACTATGGTACTTTAGGAAAAATATGAGATAAATGCGGTCAAAGTTGGAAGAAAATAACAGAATTCTGTCTTTTGCAGAATTGTGCCTGGCGCATTTTTGGACGGCAATTTGTCAAAACGCACGTTTTGATTAATGAAGGGCAAGGAGGACATTTCCCACATGTTTAAAACCGTGAGTCCAAGTTCATGTGAGGTGGTTAGGTGAATCTCAACCCTTTTCCACCTAAAATGGAGGGGAGTTTCAACCAACCTATGGTGCTATAAAAGGAAGCCATCCATCCCTCAGCAAATCATCCCTTCCAAGCTTCATTTCATCTTCTTCTAGATGCTCTCTAGTTGTAGAACACATTTTTAGGGTTTATGTTCATGTTCTAGTTGTTCATTTCTTTGTTTTTCACGCTTTTACATTCCGTAGTGCTTTTAATTCGAGTTCTTACTTCCGTTCTTTGTTCATTCTGTTCTTTTAAAGTTCTTTAGCGAGTTTCAACTCCCCTCACGCTCGAGAGAGAAGAGGGTTAAGCTAGAACTCCTTGTACGGCTCGTTTATTCATTTAAATTCAATGAAAAATACTTTCTTTATGTTTTCGTGCATTTAATTCCATTTAATTATGTTCTAAATTAGTTATCAACCTCCTTGTGGAATGCCTTAGTCAAAAGATTTTATTTTCAACACGCTCGGGATTTTGGCCAGATTGCGCCTGACACTTTTTTGGGTTGGTTTCTAAAAACTTCTCTTTACGTCTTTTTTCCATTTGGCCAGTGGGAACTTGATTTATACACTAAAACCCAACCTTGGAAAAGGTGAGTTAGGTAAAATAATAGGAAACCAATATGGGATGTGACTTAGGAATAAGCGCATAAAATATGGTCCTAGGAATAGGCCCTCTGACCCATAATGCAAATGAGTTGGTAGATATTCTCTAGGATTGTAATCACACATAGGAATATAATCGTAGGTTACCCTAGCCTCTGCAGTAACCAAAAACGGTAGTGAAAGAGTAGAACTCAAATCCCAAGAAAAGTCAGGAATTGCGCCTGGTGCATTTTCCCAACATAGTGTGTTTTCCATGTTTTGCATCAAAACTAAGGTAGGAGACAAGGAGGTTGAGTTTCATTAAATTGTTTGATAGTTAAAACCCCAAACAACAACATTTCACCATTATTTTTTTCCTAAATCACAATTGCATATTTGAACCATTTCACTGCATTACTTGATTTTGAGAAGCAACAAGTCCCTGAGGATTCGATCTTGGATTACTTCCGAGTATTACTTGTGACCGTGTGCACTTGCACGAGTCTCTAATCTTTTTAAAGGTAAAGAAAATCCCAACAAGTTTTTGACCCAAGGTACGATGACGGTGACAATATGAAAAGAAGTTTATAGAACTCTCCCGTTTTGATCTAGACACAATTCCAACCGAAGAAAGGAAGATAAAAAGATTTGTTAAAGGCTTGTGCAAAGGAATTAGGGGACAAGTTAATCTTCAGCGACCAACCACCTACGCGTAAGCAGTTAGGGGTGCGTTGGTAATGGATAAGGATGTCACTATTAAGGCTCAAACTCCTCAGGAAATTGGTTCCTCTTCACGTGTGAAAAGGAAGGCTCCTTCTTATTTCCCTATCCAGCCACCGAGAGTACCTCAACAACAGGGTACCCTTCCGTGTTGCCCCTCTTGTAGGAGAAGACACGTCGGGCAATGTTGGTTTACTAATAGAGTTCGCTTCAGGTGTGAGAAAGGACATATAGCAAGGGATTGCCCTATGACAGGCTCAAACACACAAAGGTTGGGTCAAAAGGTCCCCTCAACAGCTTCAACTCAGGAAGGTAACCAGAAGGCCCGAGTTTTTGCAGTTACCCTTGAGGAAGAAGAAAATGTTGAAACTGTGGTAATAGGCATGTCTACCATGTTTTCTATTTTTTGTTTATGCGTTATGGATTTATGTCGTTATTCTTATATCGTCCTTTCAGGTACTGTCCTAGTTCTTAGCGTACCTACTTATACTTTGTTTGATTCGGGGCCTAGTCACACCTTTATTTCCAATGCGTTTGTTCGGCAAGCAAACCTGGAGCTAGAACCATTAGGTTTTTTGCTATCGGTGTCTATGTCGTCGTGTTCAGTTATGGTTGCTAGCCAAGCATTGAAAGCAGGGAAGTTATCTTTTGACGATCAGACCTTGGAGGCCAAATTAATCAAACTCGACATGTTGGATTTCAGTGTTATTTTGGGCATGGATTGACTAGCTGCTAATTAAGTCAGCATCAATTGCTCGAAGAAGGAAGTCTCCTTCCAGCTACCCTCCGACCGGAGCTTTTCGTGCAGAGGTGTTAAGGGCGGAGTTCCCAGGGTAGTTTTAGCACTAAAGGCCAGGCATCTTTTGCAACGTGGTGCTTGGGGGTTATTTGGCCAGTGTAGTCGACACCAATAAGTTTTCTCCCAGTGTCGACTTCGTCCACGTGGTTAAGGAGTTCCTTGATGTGTTCCCTAAGGACCTTTCCAGGCTACCCCCAGTTCGTGAGTTGGACTTTTGCATTGACTTGCTGCCTGGGATGGCTCCCATCTCGAAAGCACCTTACCGTATGGCTCCAGCCGAACTGAAGGAGCTCAAAGTACAACTAGAAGAATTATTAGTCAAGGGCTTCATTCACCCAAGCATGTCCCTCTGGAGTGCACCAGTACTTTTTGTAAAGAAGAATGGTGGATCAATGCGGCTTTGTATTGATTACCGAGAGCTGAATAAGGTGACAATAAAGAACAAGTACCCCCTCCCTCGCATTGAGGACCTTCTTGATCAATTGAATGGGGCAGTGGTGTTCTCGAAGATAGACTTCTGTTCAGGATATCATCAGTTGAAGATTAAGGAGGCTGACCTACCTAAGACAGCCTTCAGGACTAGGTATGGACACTACGAGTTTACTGTGATATCTTTTGGCCTCACCAATGCCTCCATAGCATTCATGAACCTCATGAATCGAGTCTTTAGAAATTTCTTGGACATGTTTGTAATTCTGTTTTTTGATGACATTCTGATTTACTCCAAGACTGCAGAGCAACACGAAGGACACTTGAGGCAAATCTTGTCTCCTTTGAGAAAAAACAATTTGTATGCTAAGTTCTCAAAGTACGAGTTTTGGTTGGACAAGGTGGTCGTCCTTGGTCACATAGTCACCAGGGAGGGCATTGCATTGGATCTATCTAAAGTAGAAGAAATTAGCGGTTGGCCAAGGCCTAACACGGTGACATAAATCCATAGTTTCCTCGGGCTAGCTGGTTACTACAGAAAGTTCGTCCTAAACTTTTCCAGTTTAGTTACGCCATTTACTCAGTTAACCTGTAAGAATGCCACTTTCGATTGGGGCGACGAGTGCGAGAGAAGTTTCTAGGAGTTGAAGGAACGGTGGGTCACGGCCCCGGTGCTAATCATGCCTGATGGGACGGGAGGTCTAGTGGTGTACAGTGATGCTTCACGGAAGGGCTTGGGTTGTGTCTTGATGCAATATGAGAAGGTTGTTGCCTACGCCTCGTGGCAGTTAAAGGTGCATGAGCTCAGTTACCCCACCCACGATTTAGAACTTGCAGTAGTAGTGTTTGCCTTGAAGATATGAAGGCATTATCTATATGGAGAGAGAATTCAAATCTTTACGGATCATCAAAATTTGAAATACTTTTTCACTAAAAAGGAGCTCAATCTAAGGCAAAAAAAGTGGCTAGAACTGGTAAAGGACTACGATTGTGAGATCAATTGCCAGCAAGGTAAGGCGAACGTAGTGGCTGATGCCCTTAATAGAAAGGCTACAAGTGCAGCATTATTGGCAGCACCAAAAAGTCCAGTACTAGTTGAGTTGGACCGTTCCAAAATGGAAATGGTGGTGGAAGATATCGTAGTAATGTTAGCTTGAGTTTCGGTGGGACCCACCTTAAGACAACGAATCATCGTTGCCCAGAAGGAGCTAGGATCCCAGCTTAACTAAAGGTTTCAGTTTGGTGGGTTAAGAGGATTACACCATCTCAGGCAATGCAACCTTGCTCTACCAAGGGAGGTTGTGCGTGTCGAGAAATTTTCCTTTGAGGCAAGTTTTGCTAGTAGAGGCTCATAATACCCCATTATAAACACACGTTGGGAGTATGGAGATGTACAAGGATCTCAAGAAGCATTATTGGTGGAACAACATGAAGCGAGAAATTGCCTAGTTTGTTACTAAGTGCCTGACATGTTAGTAGGTGAAGGCCTCGCGACAGAGACCGGCCGGGTTGCTGCAACCCTTAAGCATACTTATTTGGAAATGGGACGATGTGGCCATGGACTTCATCGTAAGGGTACCGGGGACGGTGAAAGGGTACACAGGGATTTCGGTGATCATAGATCGCTTGACAAAATCTGCTCATTTCATACTTGGCAAAGCCACCTATTCAGTGGAAAAGTGGGCAGAGTTTTATTTGTAGGAGATAGTTAGACTTCACGGCACACCAGTGTCCATAGTCTCAGATTGGGACCCTCGTTTCACGTCAACTTTTTGGCGGAGTTTGCATAAGGCACTTGGAACTCAGCTTGACTTTAGTACGGTGTTTCATCCCTAAACCGACGGCCAGACTGAGTGTCTGAATCAAATTCTTGAAGATTGTTGAGGGCTTGTATAATGGACTTCAGTGGTTTTTGGGATAAACACCTGTACGTGATAGAGTTTGCTTACAACAATAGTTTTCAGGCAACAATTGGTATGGCGATGTATGAAGCTTTGTATGGAAGAAAGTGCAGATCTCCAGTTCATTGGGATGAGGTTGGTGAAAGGTTACTATTGGGACAAGAATTGGTGCAGATGACTAATGAGGCCATCCAGAAGATCATGACGAGGATACAAACTGCTCAAAGCCGACAAAAAAGTTATGTAGATAATAGACCTAAGGAGTTGGTGTTTGACGTCGGCGACCAGGTGTTTCTCCGTGTGGCATCGGTTAGAGGAGTCCTACATTTTGGAAAGAAAGTGAAGCTTAGTCCAAGGTATACTGGACCTTTCGAGATCTTGGAATGCATTGGCCCGGTAGCCTATAGATTGGCCTTGCCTCCATCATTAGTTGCGGTGCATAACGTATTCCATGTGTCCATGTTGAGGAAGTATGTTGGTGACCCGCGTTGTGTCCATGTTGAGGAAGTATGTCGGTAACCCCTGTCACATTATGAATCTCGAACCGTTGCAGTTAGATGAACCGTTGTGTTATGAGGAAGTACCTATTGAGATCTTAGCCAAGGAAACCAAGGTGTTGAGGAACTGGGCAATTGACTTGGTGAAGGTTATGTGGAGAAATCACCAGGTTGAGGAAGCTACTTGGGAAAGGGAAGATGAGATCAAAGCCAAGTATCCCGAGTTCTTTGTTTAGCAAACTTCCGAGGACGGAAGTTTTTGAAGGGGGCAAGTCTGTAACGCCCTACGTTACTCAGGTTAGGTTAAACCCGAGTTTCAAGTTTTGTCCCAATGTTTTTTTATTGGATTTACGTCGACTTATTTTATTTTGTTTTTTTCTATTTTAAATGCATGGTGGGTGGCATGGGTTGACTGTGAACTTAATTATTCTTGTTTTAGTGTTTCGTTTCGGCTTCTCCTTGGGAGACTATTAGTTATAAAAGAAGAAATTTAGAGTTTAGTTTTGTCCATGGGCCCAATTTTAATTTGGGTATTGGGCTTTTCGGGTTTAAATCAAAGGGCAAGGGAAACAAAATAAGGATGGGAGAAGGCAAGAAAAACCCTAAAAGTAAACAATTGTTTGTTTTTCTTTCTTTCCCCCTCTTTCACGTGGAATCCCTTCCCCCTCACAACCTTCTTCTTCTTCTTCCTCTTTCTTTGCCCAGCAGCTAGCTTCCCCGACAAGGTCCAACGAACAGCAACGCTCCTCCCGACGACACACTTTGGTAGACGACGGCGCAACAAGAAACTCGGCGGGCGGTGGATATGTATCAGTGGAGTACCTATGACCGAACCTCAAGTATAAAGGATATGATGAAAACCTGACGTGCCCGTTCCATGCTGGAGCAAAAGGAAACTCTCTAGTTGTTAATGTAACGCCCCAGGCTTAGGATTCGGAATCCGGATCCGGCACCTCTTCACCCCAGCATTCCCCTGCGACCTGGCCGCGCCACCGTCAAACTCTGAGCCACTTAGAAGAGCATAGACTGCCCCTATAGACCAACACGAGTCCTTCCAGCATGCTTTGTCCTCACTCACATGCTTCCTAGTAAAGCAATAGGAGGTCACCAAACCTAAGATTGCTTCAAGCGAAGCACGCTTAACTTTGAAGTTCTTATGATTGAGCCACCGAAAAGGAAGGTTCACCTTGTTGGTATCGGTAGTGACTATCAATTCTTTGAAGCCTTTCTTGACCATTCTTCCATGATCTCAGGATCCCTCTCATTCGGATGTCGTATCAATTCATTCATGTACCCCTCATCTCGGGTGTCACATGTCCACCAACTTCCGCCTTGGTTCATCCCCGAACCACATCCTACTGGGAGAGGTTCCGCTTTCATACCATCTGTAACGCCCTAGGCCCAAGATTCGGAATCCGGATTCGGCACCTCTTTGTCCCAGCATTCCCCTACAACCTGGCTACACCACCGTCACCAGGATTTTCAACAATTTAATAGGGACCGTTACTAAAAGCCACAAAAAAATATCACTCGTACTAGAGAATTAAACTACTAGAAATACAAACTATGACAAATTCTTACTACGCTTTCGCTACGCTACTCTGATTAATAACACTTACAAAAGCTTGCGCGAACAAAACAAACAACACTAAAGTTCTAAGGAAACTCAAATTCTTCTCAGTTAATAATTTAGTAACAATCCAACCTTATAAAAACTTTTCACCGAAATCTTCACTAATCATAAACTATCCACTACACAAAACTAACTTTCTCGAATAGCAATGAAGCAGAGGCTAACTGAAGTTCAACTTGAACAAATATATTATCCTGATAAATATCCTCAATAGATCACATCATCAAAGTTCAAACAAATATACAACAGTTAATGTTCTCAAAAGAATAGTGAACTGTCAGCCCTAAAACATCCTCTAAAAATGGAACTTAACAACCAAATTTATTAATCTATTAATAGACTCAAGTTACAAATAAACAACTATAACAATCCTATCCAAATTGAACTTAATAACGCAGTGTTACATGGTCTCTCTAGTCAAGTCTCCTCCTCGCCATCACCATCCAAAGAGTTAGCTTGATACGTGCAAAACTGGAGGGGGAAAAAGAGGGATGAGTACAACCACAGTACTTAGTAAGCAGTCCATACCTGAAGGTCACGCACAAACAACATGCTTATCACAAAGAGGTTTAAACGACATGTTTATCAATTCATCATACTTTACATAATATGAAAATAAACATACATCTAAACATGCAACCTACATGCATATCCACCATCGCATCTCAACTCACTAGTACTCTTTCCTGTTTCTCTATGACTTTCTCATTAGAGTCGTACCGACCCTTGGCCTCGCATAGCCAAGGCATCGAGATTCTCTAATCTCACTAGTTCACCTTCCTCTACCTCCAAGACTTATTCCTTCGAGTTGTACCGACCCCTGACCATGCATAGTCAAGGCATCAACACTTCTCTACAGCGCTTGGCGTTCGACCCTTGACCACGCATGCCAAGTCCTCGAGCTGTGCATCGATCCTTGGCATTTATCCTCAAGGCCTCGACGTCTATGAGGCATGTTGGTCTTTGACCGCTACCACATCAAGACCCAACACTACTCATCAATAGAATCACCATGCCGACCCCCGAACTTTGTACCCGGAGCCTCGACACTCATCTCTACTAAAGTTGGGGTATCGATCCCCAACCTTTGTACCTGGAGCCTCGATACCAAACTAGTGGCGTGCCAGCCCTCTGGTTCTGTCACTCATCCACTCACTTCATTATACCTCGAAAATCAATCCTTAAATCCTATCCAAGGATTTAAAATTCAACCAATTACTAACCAAATCTTATCTATCCAATTTTTCCATTCAAAACACTTTTTTATGAAAAATAATTAGGAAAGTATAGATTTGGGGCTACAAACCAGATCTGAAAACTCAGTTAAAAAGTCTCTAAAATCAACAATAACAACCTTTAAAATTACAAGAATCGGTATAAATTAATACGGACTAAATTTACAAAAAGTTTCTCAACAAAGCAAGTTTAAAATCCTTATAATCAATTGAAAATTTGAGGACTTTAGATCTGAAAAATTTTCTGTTTTATAAAATAAAACTTCCAAAAATTTTCCATAAAACAGTTAACAATTTATTGATTTTTATAGAAAAATCAGATCTGAAAACTGTATAGAAAACCTTTAAAACTTGGTAAAAACATATAACTTTTCATGTAAAAATCATAACAACAAAATATAATTTATAGGATATAAATAGGTAAACTTTTTATGCAAAAAGAGTCTCAAAATAGCCCAAAAACAGTCTCATAAACAAAAAGATTCAAACCAAAAATTCTGGAAAATTTTTAGGGTAAAAAGTCCTTAAAATCTTTTTATTCTAAAAAACAAAGACCTCCACACTTTTTCCAATAAACTGAATTAAAGAACTACAAATGAAGAAAAATAAAACTAAAACAATGAGGAAGAAAAACTTACTAATCTTTGAGAGAAAATACCAAAACTCTTTTTCTTTTCTTTTTCTCTTTGAGAGAAAACTAGGTCTAGAAGTTTCAGAAAAAGAAAACCTAGGGTTTAAAGGCTTTTATGACAAACCGTAATGAATCCTTATTTAAAAAGGATAATAAAAAGATAAAGATTTAATAAAACTCTTTCTTTTTATTTTTTTAAATTCTAAGAACAAATTATCTTTTAAAAATAATTTTTAAAACAAAAAATTATATTTTTGATAAAATAAAGAAAACAACTAAATAAAAATAATAATTTAAATATATATATTTATATATATATGTATATATATTCGGTTGTTACATAAAGGATGGTGGGGTAATTGTTTATCCCAATATGACAAAGTAAGAATACAAATTGCCATTAAAGTTGAACAAGATGGATCTCAAATAAGTCAAACTCACGGTGCTGTTGCAACATTAATAATATATACAATCACCGAAAGTTTTATAGGAGAACCTGTTAGATTTTAGGAAAGGACTTCTCAAATCCTCACAAACCTTACATGTCCAAAACTACAAGATTTCTGATGGTACAAAGACATTTTCCTCAATAAGATTTTTACACGAACAGACTGTAATCATCTTTATTGGAAAGAAAAATTGCTTTCAAGATTACCAAAATTATTTGCCGAAAAGGTACGACAGACCATTAGACAAACTTACTAGGGAACCATCCCATTTGAAACTTTAACATATGGAGAAATAATTAATTAATTTCATTAATAACGAAGGACTTGCTTTATGTACAGACCTCAAACTTAAAGCTAAGATGAAAAGCGAAACCTCTAAACAAAGATAGGAATTAGGATCCTTTTGTGCTCAATATGGTTACGAGAAAATTCAAGCTCCCTCCACACAAAAGAAATATAAAAATTATACGAATAATAGGAATTATAAGTGAACCCCTTATAGAGATCCATATAAAAAATTAAAATATTATCAATACAACCAAAAGCAATATTATAAATCTCCTAAAAAAGAAAATGTAAATCTTTTATAAATGCAAAACAAAAAAAAATTGTTACAAGTGCAAACAAAAAGGACACGTTGCTCGAAATTGTCCTGGGAAAATTAATAACCGAAAAATAGATGATTAACTCAAAATGAACTGTTAAATATATTAATAGATTCTTCCTCGTAATAGGATGAAGAATCTTCTTATGATCAAATTTTTTAAATCCAACAAAAAACGAACGAAACTTCTTCTGAAGAATCATCATCAAACAATCAAATTTAACCTTACACCGGTAAAGAAATAATTAATGTTATAACAAAAGGCCAAGAATTTCTCCTAAACATTATAGATAAAATTGATGATTCATAAATCAAAAGAGAATATCTTCTAATATTAAAAAGTTTAATAACCAGTGAAAATAATGCGAAAAAAAAAATATAGAACATTATAACCTTAATGAAATATTTTCACGATTTGAACCCAAAACCAAAGCTATAACAGATCTCCATAGAGAAGTAAATCTTTTAAAAGAATAAATTTCAAACATTAAAAAGGAAAATTCTAAAAAATGACTTGGAATTACTAACGTTACCAACTCAACAAATGACTGAACAACCTTCAAGTTCTAATTATTAAATACTTGAAAATATTGAAAGAGATGAATCTTTTATCAATATTATAAATAAAATACAATTACAAAAATGGTATTCTGTCATCAATCTCGTAATAAGCAAAGAATATCATTTAACATCAAAGGTATTAATTGACTCCGGAGTCGGTCAAAATTGTATCTGAGAGTGATTAATCCCGACAAAATATTTTGAAAAAAACCTCCGAAAATCTTCATGGAACAAATGGACAACGACTAAATATAACATAAAAACTTTATAATGCCCATATCTATAACCAAAGATATTGTTTTCAAAAGTACCATCATTCTCGTCAAAGATTTAGATGAAGAAGTAATATTAGGAACTTCCTTCCCATCTCAACTATATCCCTTTTACTATATCCCTTTTCAGTCAACGAAAAAGGAATAACCTAACAAATCCTTAACCAAGAGATTATTTTTAGATTTTTAAACCCAGTATCTACCAAGACTATACATTATGTTCAAAATTCTTCAATTTTTAAAGGTATCAATTCATTAAGAAAATGCAACAAATACAATACCTAAAGGAAGAAATAAATGACTATACATTATGTTCAAAATTCTTCAATTTTTAAAGGTATCAATTCATTAAGAAAATGCAACAAATACAATACCTAAAGGAAGAAATAAATCATAAAATAATTGAGGAACAACTTGATGATCCTAATATTAAAAAACAAATTACTCAGCTTAAAGAACTAATTGAAAATGAAATATGTTCATCCTTACACAATGTTTTTTGTGAACGAAAACAGCACATTGTAAGCCTCCTTTATATAAAAGATTTTCATGAATCAAAAATTCCTACAAAAGCCCGACCTATACAAATGAATGCAGACTTATTACAACATTTTCAAAAGGAAATTAAGGAATTACTTGATCGAGGACTGCTTAGATCAAGCAAGTCACCCGGGAGCTGTGCGGCTTTTTATGTCAATAATCAAGTCGAAATTGACAGAGGAGTCCCATGCTTAGTCATCAATTAAAAACCCTTAAATACAATCTTAAAATGGATTAGGTATCCTATTCCTAATAAAAAGGATCTTATAAGTCGAATTCATGATACTTCAATATTCTCCAAATTTGATACGAAATCTGGATTTTGGCAGATTCAGATGGCTAAAAAAGATAAGTTCAAAACAACCTTTAATGTACCATTTGACCAATATGAATGGAATGTAATGTCATTTGGATTAAAAAATGCTCCTTCTCAATTTCAAAATAAATGAATAATATTTTTAACCTTTATCAAGATTTCACGATAGTTTACATCAATGATGTTTTAGTATTTTCACAGTTAATTGAACAACATGTCAAACATTTAAATATATTTCATCAAATAATTAAGAAAAGTGGTTTAGTAGTGTCTCTCCAGAAAAATAGATTATTCCAAAAAAAGATAAGATTTTTAGGATATGATTGTCAAGGAAAAGTCAATTCAATCTAAAGATCTATAGAATTTGCAAACAAATTTCTCCATGAAATTCCCCCAATTACAAAGATTCTTAGGATGCCTCAATTACATTTATGATTTTATTCCAAATTTAAGACAAACTTGTGAAAAATCCTCCTCCTTGGTCTCATGATCATACATGCATCATACAAACCATCAAAAGTCTAGTCAAAAGTCTTCCATGTCTATATATTATTCATCCTCAGGCATCACTTAATGTGATCATATTTGGCCCAACACTCCAAAATGACACCTACACCAACAATGAAGAGAAGCTTGAGGAAAGACCCTCCAAATGAAGGAGACTTCATTGGACCCATCAACAAATTTTGACCATTTTGAAGGCCAATGAAGAACCCACTAGGGTTAAGAGGAAGCATGAAGAAGAAGAGAAGCCAAGCGAGTGGTTGCACTTCAAGGACAAGCCTATCGAGAGGCCACCCGCACGCATACACCATCAGGCGCACACCCCTGCCGCGCACGCCACCGTGCCGCGAGAAACTCACAGCACACCCCCTACGACGCGCACCATCGCTTTGCTAACCTCACAACATCCGACCCCTGTGCGCGCTGCCTATCGCCACGCCTGTTGTCCACGCCTGCACAACAGCGCCTACCGCCCACGCCTGCACGTCAGCACCTGCCCATCATCCATGTGCACCCCTACCTGTCGCACAAGCCTACGTGCCAACGACTACCCTAACACCCGCGTGCCTCCTGTCCGCCCAGCGCCAATGTGCATGCCTGCCCGCGCGCCCCACGCCCGCACGTCCGCATGCCCTACACGCCACTAGCACCTACACTCGCACGCCCTTTAGCGCCCCTACCATCCAACGCCTAGCGTCCGTACGCCCCAGCGCTCCTGCCAACGCCCAGCGCCCTTGCTGCCGCCCGTGTGTGCGCCCACTGTGTCAGCCTTGCCTCTACGCGCGCCAACCGGACCACCCAGCCCCTTGCCTTGCCGCCTACTTCACTCATTTAAAGAATTTATTTCCTTTGATTTTTTATTATTTTTGTGGGATTTGTTTTGGATTTTAATTTTGATTTAATTTATTTGGTTATCATTTTTAAAATTCATCTTTAGGCAAGTTTTATACTTTTTAGGAATTTACCAATTATTATTTTATTTTTAATTTTTGTTCTTTTCCTTAAAATGCCAAAGGCCTTAGCCTATAAATACGTGTGTTCCCTTCCATTGTAAGGACAAGTTTTGATGAATAGAATTTGAGTGTTTATCTCATTGCCGTTTGCAACCTCCCTTCAAATTTCGAATTCCTTTGTGTGGTTGAACTTAGGGTTTCGTATTTGACCCCTCGGAGCATGCTTGTTTGATTGGTCATCAAACTCGTGGAGTGTTTCTGGCCTTGAGCATAGTGACTAATTTGTTTGCTCAAGGTAACGACTGCAAAGGTAATCTCTCTAACCCTTAGCCTTTCGGGTTGAACCATCTCTACGATTGGATTCAAGTGGCTTGTGGCTCGAGTAGCTCAATATGCTTGAGTTATCGCGTATCATTTGGTATCAGAGCTTAGGCTCTAGACCGAGATATATGTTTATTTTCTGTCTTTAAATTTCTTGTCATTGTCTTTACTTTGCTTTATTCGAAAATCTCATAAAAAGATCCATTGTTCTTTTGTCTTCCGCGTGCCTTCGATCTATCATTCTTGCAAAATAATTTTTTATTTCTAAATTTGCTTTAAAGTCAAAACTTGTCTGTTTGTGTTCTGTATCTCAAAGACTTTCCAACAAACCAAGTTTCACTTTAAGCCGAGCCCCACAGCAAAAGTTATCAATTTTTCTTGGAATCCAAGAATTTGAGAGAAACCTGCAGAGAGCACAAACCGAGAGCCAAATTATATAATCCATAACATTTTTCTCTAAAATCCGAATTGAGTGAAATTGGTGTCATTCGAAAGATCTCTGAGTTAGCTTTCTAGAGAGCCGAGAATCGATAATTTTTTATCTGTGGTTTAGAAGTTATTGAGTTTTTTGTCCGCAATGTGTTTCTGGAAATCCTGCAGTCGTCGAAGGTACAGAATCCCAACTTCGACGATTCATATCTTACTGACCTTTTTGTCGAACATAGTCAATCAGGTACCAAATTAAAAGTCTTCGAAAGAAATTTCCAGGAAAATATAGATCACCGCCATCCGAGGTCTGTAGCAGAAGTTATTGGTGCAAGAAGAGAAGGTATCCAAGTAGAAAACTTCCCATATTTGAAGCTGGACGATCTTGGAGAAAATCTTTGGGCCATCAAATCTTGTCCAAACCGATTTCTTTTTGGCAAGTAATCCTAACATTATTTATATTTTGATTTAAAAATATTGTTGGATTATTTTGACTCATTTGGACAGCCCAAAAGAAGAAGGACAGCCGCCTAGCCCACTAGGATACCCTAGAGAAGCTTTTATGTAGCCCCAAAATGTTTTTTGAGAGAGGAGCCCCTCCAACTAATTTCAAACCTTTTGGCAACCAACATTCATCAATTACACTCGTTGTGCTACCATTTACAACTGGTTGGAGCCCCATCTGAGTTGTATACATCATACACCCTTCATCCAAAGTCACCTTATTTACTACAAAGGCTACTGTTTTGTTGGTAAGTATTATTTTATGCGTGTTAGCACTATAAATTGGATTTTGTACATCTTTTTAGTTTGTTTTTTATTTCATTAATTTTATTTACATAGTTTTCTCTGTCTAACTTCGTCATCAATTTGTATATTGTTGTTGAGTCCATAGGATCAAGATCATTAGGCTTAAGGTGTCTTCTATCTTGTCTTGTTTATATCTTGCCTGTTACTTCTTAATTATCATTTGGTATCTTTTGTTTCTTAATATCATTTGGTCTTTTTTTGTTGCCATTGATTCTTGTCTTTGGTATCATATATACCATTGACCCCTTTGTCAAAAAAAAAAAAAGAAAAAAGAAATACTTTTGCCAAGTTGCTTGTAGGCTTATACTCAGTTACTCCAAGACTGATTCGCCACGAGCATTCAAGTGAGCATCTCCAAAGGGTATCCACATCCACACCCACCCTACCAAAGGAGAGGAAGCCGAAAGGATAAGTAAGGGAGTGAGATTAATTTTTTCTTGTTTATACTAATCTTTACTTGTGTAGTGATGGCAACAAGAGGAAAGTCTCATGACTTGCAAGAAGAAAGAGACAAGGCCCATGTGAGCGATGAAAGACTTAAAGAAGCTCAAATCCAAATGTTTGCAAGGTTCACACAATGGCTAGAAGATCTTACCAAATCCTTACAAATGATGAACACACGTGTTCAGAATTGGAAAGGCCACAAAGGATGCCACACCGAAGGAGACCAATGAGTCCAAGAGAGATATCTGACGGTTCCCAAGAAGAAGAGGTAGGTACTTTAAATGAATATTTTGCTAATGAAGGACCTTTTGATGTAGGTCAAAGAAGAGCATACAATGGCCAAGGAAGAGGAAAATTCCAACAACACCGAGAGAGGACAAGAAGGGAACACTACCTCGGGAGCATCAAGTTGAAAGTCTCAACCTTCCATGGAAAGTCTACACCCGAAGAGTTCGAATCATGGGAGAAGGAAATTGAGTTAGTATTTTCTTATCACAACTATGATGATAGCAAGAAGGTAAGTCTTGCAATCACTCATTTTAAAGATTATGCACTAACTTGGTGGGATAAAGTGATGTCTCATAGAAGAAGGAACCATGAAGGACCCATAGATTCTTGGATAGAATTTAATGAACCCATGAAGAGATTTGTGCCACCACACTACCATAGAGTGAATTCAAAGAAACTTAATAAACTCTATCAAGGCACCAAGGGAGTTGTAGACTACTACAAGGAGATGGACTTGTTGATGAGCCATTTACAACTAGAGGAAGATGAGGAGACCACCATGGCCTAATTCTTAGATTGTCTTAATCCGGACATAGCCGACAAAATTGACTTGAAATACTATGAAGACATGGAGGAACTTCTACACCTCGTCATTAAAATAAAGGAGCAAAACCAAAGAAGGGCTAAAAGGTATGTCAAATCTACCCCAAGACCACTAGTAGCAAGATGGAGAACAAAACCCTAGAGTTAAAACCGAAGGTTAATTATGAAAAGGGATAGTCATCCAAGTCCAAAACCCAACTCGAAATTCCCAAGACTAGGACTAGTGATATTAAATGTTTTAAGTGTCATGAGTAGGCCACATAAGCCGAAATTGCTCTAATCAAAGAGTCATGTGACTTAAAGAGGGAGAGCTAGTCACAGATGATTAGGAGAAGGAGAAAGTAGAGGTTGAGGAGAGGAAAGAAGAAAGTAGTCAAGAGGAGGAAGTAGAAGAGGATTCCAACGATATAGCCTTAGTGGCTAAGAGGAACGTCCATGTACAATTTAGGGAAGAACCCTTAGAGGCACAAAGAGAGAATCTATTCCATACTAGGTGCATAGTAAACTCCACCCCATATAGTGTTATCATTGATAGTGGGAATTGCACTAATGTTACTAGTAAGGATATAGTGGAAAGATTGAATTTAGCCACGACACCCCACCCACGGCCTTATATCCTACAATGGTTGAACAATAGTGGGGATGTGAAAGCAAGTTCAAGTTCCATTCAATATAGGAAGGTACAAGGACGAGGTCGCTTATGATGTTGTACCTATGCATGCCAGTGATTTCTTGCTAGGGAGACATGACAATTTGATAAGAGAATGAGTTTTGATGGTTTTCTTAATAAATATTCCATTGAGCATCAATGTAAGAAAATCACACTTGTACCTTTTTCTCCAAAGGAAGTACACATTGATGAGTTAAAATTGGAGGAAAGAAGGTTGGGTGCCGAGAAAAAGGAAGTTGTTGAACTTTAATCTAAAAAGAAAGAAAAGACCCCTAAAAAGAATGAGAAAGTTGTGACCCTCATCGCTAGAAGAAATGAAATAGAGCGATCTCTAGGTGCTACACAATTACTTCTTCTATATCTACATGAAGGTAATAATCTCCTAATTCAAGAAAGAAGAAATACTTTGCCTAGTACTTGTGTCGAGTTTTTACAGGAAATCGAGGAGACAACCCGAATCCATCCCATGCTTTGAAAGAAGAATGAAAGAAGAAGAAGGAGAGCAACAAGGAAGGTCTTTTGAGCCGCACACTCAAGGATCCCAAGCACCTCAAGAGGCCGAGCCACATGAAGAGAGCCAACATGACAATCAAGTGGAGATCTTGTAGAAGAAGGAAGATAATGAAGTTTTTCAACTTCATCAAGGTAATAGTCCTACTATAGATGCATATCATTGGATTAACTTGCTTCGTTTGGATGTAGGTAAACAATTTGATTCGAGGACGAATCCAATTCAAGAAGAAGGAGATGATGTGATCATATTTGGCCCAACACTCCAAAATGATACCTACACCCACAATGAAGAGAAGCTTGAGGAAAGACCCTTTAAACGAAGGAGACTTCCTTTGACCCGTCAACAAATTTTGACCATTTTAAAGGCCAATGAAGAACCCACAGGGTCAAAGGAAGCATGGAGAAGAAGAGAAGCCAAGCGAGTGGCCCTACTTCAACGATAAGCCTATCGAGAGGCCACCTGCATGTACGCACCACCAGGCGCACGCCCCTGCTCGCACGCGCCTTTGCTGGCACGCCAACATGCCACGAGAACCTCACAGAATGCTCCTGCCGCGTAAGCCATCACTTTGTTAACCTCACATCATCCGACCTCTGCACGTGTTGCCTGCCGTCCATGCCTACATGCCAGTGCCTATCCATCATCAATGTGCACCCCTACCTACCGCACACGTCGGCACCCCAACGGCTGTCCCAGCACCCACACGCCTCCTATTCGTCCAGCGCCCATGCGTGCAACCATGCCTGCTCGCGCACTCCGCACGCCACCAATGCCTACACCCGCGTGCATCGCACGCCCCTCAGCGCCCCTGCCGCCGCCCATGCGCACGCCACCGTGTCAATCTTACCTCCCCCGCGCTAACCAGATTGCCCAGCTCCTTCCCTTGCTGCCCACCCCAACCATTTAAGGAATAGATTTCCTTTGATTTTGGATTATTTTTGTAGGATTTGTTTTGGATTTTATTTTTTATTTAATTTTTTCAGTTATCATTTTTAAAATTTATCTTTAGACAAGTTTTATACTTTTTAGGAATTTACCAATTATTGTTTTATTTTTAATTATTGTTATTTTCCTTAAAAGGCCAAGTGCTTTAGCCTATAAATAGGCGTGTTCCCGTCCATTGTAAGGACAAGTTTTGATGAATAGAATTTGAGTGTTTCTCTCATTGTCGTGAGCAAACCCCCTTCAAATTTCGAATTCCTTTATGTAGTTGAACTTAGACTTTCGTATTTGACCCCTCAGAGCATGTTTGTTTAATTAGTCATCAAACTCGTGGAGTGTTTCCGGCCTCGAGCGTAGTGAGTAATCTGTCTGCTCAAGGTAACGACTGCAAAGGTAGTCCCTCTTGTTGGGTTTTATGCCCTAAATTTGTGGTTTGTAAACATAAAACAAATATTCATTCAATAAAGTTGTTATGGATAGAATTGCATTAACCCAAATCCAATAAACTAACATTCGAGGTTATGTCATGTAACTGGAATAGTATATAACAGATATACAGTATATATTTAATATACAGCTATATATTTGATATATACAGTGTATACATATACAATATATATTCGATATACAGGTGGATAATGTTCCAGTAGTAACCTAAAGGGTCTATAATATATGGATAAGGTTGGGTACCTTATCTTGGTAACACTATGGATACGGCCTACTTTGTAATAGTTACAAATAACTTGATCCAGGTGTTCGTGTGGAGACATGTGAGTAGGGGGTATTCTATACAATGAGTTTGTATAAGACCAGGCTGTGAAATAATTAATATTTAGCTATAACACCGTTAGCTAATAGATTAATATTTCAATAGGCTGACCAAGTAACTCAATCTCAATCCTGAGTGAGTTATGGACACCTGCCTGTTAGGGCTCATCCTTTGATTTGTATGGGTTAGAGTGACCCGAGTCGCCGACTCAATATGGCTACCATTTTGGGGACGAGACCGAGTAGGGAGCTGGGAACATAACTACACAAGATAGAATTCACTTATTCCCGATTTTAGGGTAAGTAGATGAGTGTTCTCTTAAGTGCTGACTCTGGGACTCAAACAAGGGGCCACACCCTCTCACTGGCCCGAGAGGGTCTTCTAATTATTGGTTGGACCATAACCGAGTCGTTCATTAGAGGATCAACGATACTTAAGGTCCAAGATGTAACACAAGGATAAAACGGTAATTTACCCAACTGTGGTTACGAACACTCGTAAAGGATTGACTTACCATTAATGATCAAAATTCATGGAGCAAAATATTCTACAGTGAGTACAGTGCAACTGTGGGTCTTTAGTGGAGTGACTGACAGTTAACAAATGTTGATTAATTTGGTTAATGAGTTTAATCAATTAATCTCGTATCATTTGAGCTTCTGTTATGTAGGTTCATTAGGTCCCCTTGCTAACTCGTAAAGGATAGTTAGAACATTTAATCCTGAAAAAATTTTGAATTGTTCAATTTCATTAAAGGGAATTAAGATTAATTGTATGATATGCAATTAATATAATGTATGTTGATACACTATAATATAAAGTTAATTTTGAATTGGGTTCAAATTTATGAGAGAGAAGGATATTAGAATTTGATTCTAATATGGTTGATTAATTTAAGATTAATTAAATTAAATTAATGTGATATGTTAATTTGGTTACATTAAATTAGATTTAATTTAATCAAATTAATAATTATTTAGTAATTAATTAAATTGGATTTAATTAATTATTAATTTAATTAAAATGGTTTGAATTAAATTAAATAATAAAAAAAGAGAGAAAAAATGGGAAAGTGGGGGAGGTTTTCCCTGGTGGGAAGTGGGGAAATTGTGAGTGGGGAAGTGGTGACTTCCCCCTCACTCTTCCTCCCTAATAAAATGGATGTTCTCCCCTTCCATGGTTCACTCGATCATCAATTGAATGAATTTGGAAAACTCTAGCAAACAACATCTCTCTCAATCTCTCGATCCCTTTATCAATTTTAAGACGGTTCCCACAAACCGAGTTTTTAATATCGAGATGATAGCGAGGAAAACTTTGTGGTGACATTGGTGTCTACATTGAAGAGGTGTCTTCAAAGGTAAATATCACTAACTTCCTATTACTAATACTTATGTCTTTTATTTATTGTAATTCTAAGATAAGATCGAACCACACGCGTTCGCATCCTTCCGCTGCGGGATCCGATCCCTTCACCTCTAACCCTTAGCCTTTCGAGTTGAACCATCTCTACGATTGAATTCAAATGGCTTGTGGCTTGAGTAGCTCAATATGCTTGGGTTGTCGCGTTTCATCACTTATAGTTGAAATCGATACCTCTGGTATTGGATACAGTGACGTTCTCAAACAATCCATACATTGTCAAGAACATTTAGTTAGGTATCACTCTGGCATTTGGATAAGTGCACAAAGAAATTATTCTACTATCAAAAATAAAATTTTATCAATCTTTTATGCATCAATAAATTTCAAAGTGATCTTATCAACAAAAGTTTTATGATATGTGTCGATTGCAAAGCTGACACAAATGTTTTACAAAAGGATGTCAAAAATTTAGTTTCTCGACAAATTTTTGCTAGGTGGCAAACAATTCTTTCATGTTTTGATTTCAAAATTGAATCTATAAAAGGAAGCACAAATTCCCTTCCTGATTATCTTACAAGAGTTTCTTCAAGGAAAGATAGAGAAAAAATGACCCCCCAAAGAGAGAAAATGAAGGAGATGAGCGATCAAAACCTCGAACGGAAGCCTACTACTCTAAAGCTTATCATTTTTTCGAAGGAAAAACATCAAACACCAAGAGAAAAGAGAAAGCACCTCAACATAACAAGGTACTGCTATACCTACATTAAATAGATTTCAAATTTTGGGATCTTCTATCCCACCAAGACATTCTGCCTTACAAATCGGGTCATTGACCCCTTCTACTTCTTCACAACCCATAATTGTAGGAGAGTCATCGACCTTATCTCCCAAACCTACGCCATCAACATATATCCAGGCAGTTGTTGAATCCAATTCTCAAAATCGATACCACCAAGAACTACATTACCAAATAATTACCTTTCAAAATCTCAAACCACATTTATTACCACTCTTGAACCATAATAGTTAGATACTTTCATCTCTGAAACCATCCAAAAAATCTTTCCTTCTAACTTTCATTTCGTTCCAAACCAAATTCACAAAACCTGATTATTCTATAAACATATACTCATAGAAACAGATTCTATTGAATAAACCCATACCATGGACAAAACCCATCCAAAAAAATTGCCTTTTCAAAAGTCAAAATTCTCTGACTATTAACCCCCACAAAATGGAATCAAAATATTTACACTGAAAAGAAGTTTACCCTGTTGGGTTTTATGTCCTAAAACTCATAGTTTGTAAATGCCATATATACTTTTATCATTCAATAAAGTTGTTATTGAAGGTTATAATTAATAAGTAGTTATTGATCCAATAAAATGTTCTTATTAGTTCTAAATCCAATAAACTAAGGATCCTAGATTGTTACATGACACTCAAACTTTATGTAGAGACATAAATATGGATCATGTTTGAGTTAACAGTCTAAATGGTCTATAGTATAGGAATAAGGTTGGCGGCCTTATTCTAGGGACACTATGGATGCGGCCCACTTTGTAGCTACTACAAACGATGTGATCCTAATTCATTCATGTGAAGACATGCGAGTAGGGGCGTCCCGTGCAAAGAGTTTCCATAAGACCGGACCATGAGATAGCCACTTTTACTTTATTACACCGTTTACTGTCTGAAACTTACTATCTCGACTTTAATGGCCTAGGTAACTCGATCTTAATCCTGAGCTAACTATGAACTTCTGTTTACTTGGGATTATCCATAGATCTGCATGGGTGAGAGCAGCTCAACAGCGCTGGCTCAATAAGCCTCCCATTTCAGGGGTAAGATTAGGTAGATAGCTAAGGACATAAGGCGCAAGAAGGAATTCACTTCTACCCAATTTTGGGATATTAGCGAGGTTGTTCTCTGAAGGGCTGAATCCAGGTCTTGAACAATTGGCGCCACCCTCATCAAAAGGTTTGTGAGGTTTTTTTTGATTTAATAGTTGGATTACAAATCATTGTTCATTAGAGGATCAGTGAGACTTAAGGAACAAGAGGTAATTACAAGGATAAAGCGGTATTTTGACCCAGCTGTAATAATAAACAACTTGTGAAGGGTCGACTTACCGATCATGATTATACCAAATGGACATAATATATCTGCAGTGAGGAGAGTGCAGCTACGGGTTTTAGTGGAGTGACCCGGTAGTTAACGAATGTTGGTTAACTAGGTTAAAGAGTTTAACCGGTTAATCTCGGATTGTTGGAGCTCATGATTTGTAGGTCCATAAGGTCCCCTAGCTAGCTCATATAGGAATAAACTTGGAATAATTTGAAGGAATAATTCGAATCGTACGAATTAGGTTAATCATATGAGATATGATTAAGTAATTGATATATCATATCAATTTGAGAAATTTGGTCAAAATATTTAAATAGGATTTAAATATTAAAATTATGAATGCGGATTCATAATCGGAGGCATGGATTTCGTCAAACAGTCGGATTTCGGAAAAAGTCAAATAGTTGACTTTGACCAGAGAAAGTCAAAGGTTGACTAAGAAGATTAAAATAATGTTTTTAACCAAGTTGGTGAAAAATTTCACTAACTTGTTGAGTGGAACATTTAAATAATCTCAAAAAATCCACTTTTTGACACTTAACCATGGCAATGCTTGAGTGGAATGTGTGTTGTGAGCTTTTGGTGAACTTTTGACATGCATTTTGACACTTAGCCATGTCATACATGAATGAAATATGTGTTGTAAACTTTTGGTGAATTTTGACATACAAGAGTTGCATGTAAATTGCCTATTTAAAAAGACCTTTGTTCAAACATTGAAATCTCTTGGAACCTTTGGCCATTTGATGTTTTTCAAAAAGCTTAAATTCTCGTTTTTTAAAAAGAGTCCCACCACTCTATTCCAACCCGTGAGAATAGCTAGGAAGACCTCTTGGTGGTCCTCATTGGAGCTAATTGAAGAAATTTGAAAAGCTACAAAGATATGTAATTTTCTCTACCTTTCTTTAAGCATCATAATCTATGATCATGCATGTTTAATCCTAGGTTGTAATATGCATCTAGATTGTTATTTCGATCATTGCTCGCTTCCGCTGTATATTTTCCATCATACCCATTTTTCTTTCCTAAAACATATTCATACCTTGACTATCAAAATGCTTGGTATAATATGTTTTGGTTAAATAATTTCAATTATTCCTGGTTTATTATTTTTTACAAATCATGTGTTCAAAACTTTCCATTATGGTAATGACTGGTGGAATATTTTTTGTCTTACCAAGTCTATTCTACCTTCTCCAATTTCGCAAAGCTTCAAATATTTTCCAAACATTGTTTTTACAAATTCATTCAATCCTCTTTTGTGATTTTCAAATTATTTTCTTTTAGCTTGGATATTCTACTAGGACTATTCAATTATAGAAACAAATGGAAAATCTCGTCTTCATCAAATGTACAAAATGAAATGGTGGGACAAGTTCAACACAGTAATCGCCTCAAAACAAGTAGTGGAAAAATGGTTCTCTGTCTACCCATATAATAAAAAACAAAATGTTCAGCTGAATCAACAATTCCTTGCCCAAAGGTCTAGACTCATTGCAGCCATGGCACGAGCTACAAATTATCAAGAACTGACTAATATAATTCAACAAATTTCTTCTCCGAGCGACAATCGAGACAATGATGACGACAAAAATCAAGATGAAGACGAGTTTACCAATTTCATGAGTCATATATATTCACAATAACCAAGTCAATAAAGACAAGATTCAATCAACTTCTCAAGACAAAAACTCAATCAACTTTGGAGATTTCACCAACAAAGTTCTATCGAGATATAGTTTGTTGTTTTGTAAAGGTGTCGTACGTAGCTTTAATACCCGACACCTAGCATCTTATGCGTTTTAATTTTGTAAGGCTGAATGCCTTGGTAAGATAGAAGATCCCAAACTTTTAAATCTATTTTATGTAGGTATAGCAGTACCTTGTTGAGAGGATTCTTGTTGAGATGCTTTCTCTTTTCTTGTGGTGTTGATGTTTCTCCTTCGAAAAAAATGATAAGCTTTAGAGTAGGAGGCTTTCGTTTGAGATTTTGGTCGCTCATCTCCTTCATTTTCTCTCTTTTGGGGGACTCATTTTTTCTCTATCTTTCCTTGAAGAAACTCTCTTCTAAGATAACCAGAAAGGGAATTTGTGCTTCATTTGATAGATTCAATTTTGAAATCAAAACATGAAAGAATTGCTTGCCACCTAGGAAAAATTTGTTGGGAAACTAAATTTTTGACATCCGTTTGTAAAACATCTGTGTCAACTTTGCAATCGACACGTATCAGAAAACTTATGTTGATAAGATCACTTTGAAATATATTGATGCATAAAACGATTGATAAATTTTCTTTTTTGATAGTAGATTAATTTTTTGTGCACCTATCCAAATGCCATAGTGATACCTAACTAATTGTTCTTGACCATGTATGGATTGCTTGAGAATGTCGTTGTATCCAATACTAGAGGCATCGATTTCAACTATAAGTGATGCCTGAGGATTAATAATATATAGACATGTAAGACTTTTGACTAGACCTTTGATAGTTTGTATGATGCATGTATGATCATGAGACCAAGGAAGAGGATTTTTCCTAAGTCTTTGATAGAGAGGTTTACAAGTTTGTCTTAAATTTGTTAGAAAATCATAAATATAATTGAGACATCTAAGAATCTTTGTAATTGGGTTTTACCAGGAATTTCATATGAGAATTTATTTGCAAATTCTATACATCTTTGGATTGGCTTTATTTTTCCTTGACAAATGTCATATCCTAAAAAGATTCGTCTTATTAGGAATAGTATCCTTAAGAGTGGATCTACCATTTTTAAGCGTCATGAATTTTCAACTAATAAGATCCTTCTTATTACGAATAGGATATCTAATCCATTTTAAGACTGTATCTAAGGGTTTATAATTGATGACTAAGCATGGGACTCCTCTTTCAATTTCGGCTTGATTATTGACATAAGAAGCCACACAACTCCAGGGTGACTTACTGGATCTAATCAGTCCTTTATCAAGTAATTCCTCAACTCCCTTTTGACAATGTTGTAGTAAGTCTGCATTCATTTGTATAGGTCGGGCTTTTGTAGGAATTTGTTATTCATGAAAATCTTTTATATAAGGTAGGTTTACAATGTGCTTTTTTCGTTCCCAAAAAGCATTGGGTAAGGATGAAAATATTTCATTTTCAATTAGTTCTTTAAGCTGAGTAATTTGTTTTTGAATATTAGGATCATTAAGTTGTTCCTCTTTTATGATTTATTTCTTCCTTTATGAATTGTATTTGTTGCATTTTTCTTCCATTAATTGATACCTTTAAAAATTGAAGAATTTTGAACAGAAATTGAAGAATTTTGAACAGAATGTATAGTCTTGATAGATACTTGGTTTAAAAATTTTTAGAATAGTCTCTTAATTAAGGATTTTTGAGGTTATTCCTTTTTCGTTGACTAAAAAGGGATAGGGATAGAGTTGAGATAAAAAAGGGAGTTCCTAATATTATTTGTTCATTTAAATCTTTGACAATAATGAAGGTATTTTTGAAACAATATCCTTGGTTACACAAATGAGCATTAGAAAGTTTTTATTTTCTATTCAGTCGTTGTCCATTTGCTCTATGAAGATTTTCGGAGGATTTTTTCAAAATATTTTGTCGGGATTAATCCCTCTCGGATACAATTTTGACCGGCTCCAAAGCCGATTAATACCTTTGAGGTTAAAAGATATTCTTTACTTATTACGAGATTGATGACACAATACCATTTTTGTAAGTGTATTTTATTTATAATATTGATAAAAGATTCACCAATTTCAATGTTTGCAAGTGTTTCATAATTAAAACTTGAAGGTTGTTCAGTCATTTGTTGAGTTTGTAAGGTTAGTAATTCAAGTCTTATTTGAGAATTTTCCTTTTTAATATTTGAAATTTCTTCTTTTAAAAGATTTACTTCTATTGACATCTTGAACTGTTGTAGCTTTGGTGTTGGTTCAAATCGTGACAATATTTCATTAAGATTATAATGTTCTATATTGTTTGCCTTATTTTCACTGGTTATTAAATCTTTTAATTTTAGAAGATATTCGCTTTCAATTTATGGATCATCAATTTGTTGTATAATGTTTAGGATAAAGTCTTGGTCTTTTGTTATAACATTAATTGTTTGTTTACAGGTGCAAGGTTCAATTTGATCATAACAAGAATCTTCAATTTGTTTACAGATGATGATTCTTTAGAAGAAGTTTCATCAGTTTTTTCTTGGATTTCAAAAATTTGATCATAACAAGAATCTTCATCGTATTATGAGTAAGAATCTGTTAATATATTTAACAGTTGATTTTTGACTTCATCATGTATTTCTAGATTGTTAATTTTCCGTTTCATACGACAATTTGGAGCAATGCGTCCTTTTTGTTTGCACTTGTAGCAAATAATTTCTTTTCGTTTTCTGTTTTTAAAAGATTTACCTTTTCTTTTTGGGGGAGATTTATAATACTGTTTTTGGTTGTATTGGAAATATTTTTAGTTTTTTATACGAAGCTCTATAAGGGGTTCACTTATAATTCTTATTATTCTTATAATTTTTATATTTCTTTTGTATAGAGGGAGCTTGAATTTTCTCATAACCATATTTAGCACAAAAGGATCCTAATACTTGTCTTTGTTTAGAGGTTTGACTTTTCATCTTAGCTTTAAGTTTGAGGTATGTACATTGAAAATTACAACACTTATCTCATGCAAATTGATACACATTCCTAAGTTCAAGTTTCCATTATATTTATATGCATTTGTGCCCCATTACCTAAAATTTTGGATTGGCCACTGCCTGCATCAGCAATATCGAGAGAAAGGTTTTAAAAAGTATTTTGAACTTATATCATGTCTTCTCGTGGCTGAGCAAACTAACGAGTTGTTGATGAAAAAACATGAATCTCAACTAACTGGAGCAACGCCATCTCCTGAAGTGAATGTTTATTGTGAATTTTAACAATCATAGTCGAGGTCGAGGTCGTGACCACAGTAGAGGAAGACATAATTATTCATTTCGTGGTGGTCGTTATAATCATCCAACTTTCAAAAGAACCACATGAAATGATGATGATAAAGGAAAAGCTCTAGACGATACGAGTTTTAGAATTGTTGAACATAAATGTTTCATATGCGATATGACTGGGCATTGAGCACGTACCTATTGTATGTCAAAACACTCAGTTGATCTCTATCAAGCTTCCCTGCAGGAAAAGGAGAAAATTGTGGAAGCAAAATTTGGCTACCCAAGATGATGATATATTTGACCCATCCAACATGACAAATTTGGATGTGGTAGACTTCTTTGAATCATCTAAAGAGAAAATCAGCACAATTGATGGAGTAACAAGTGTTTTTTTTTTTAGAATATCAAGAATTGATGTTTTTTTAGCATTTATCTTTCATATATATATTTTTTTATCTTAGATTGAACTTTTATATTCCAAGTTTTTTTTTCTTTATGTAATTATTTTGTTCAATGAAGAAACATGAACTAACTTTCATATGTTGGATAACTAAAAATAAGTAAAGAAGCTCTGTTTGATAGAATGTGCAACAATACACATAATATTTAAAAGTAGAAAATATTTTTCCAAATTGACAATGCTGGAAGCAAAAGTCAATAAAATCTTAGGTTCTGAAAACTTGATTGAAGATTTTGGAAAAAATAATATTACTTTGCCTAGAGGAACAAAATTTACAAATGACAATGCATTGCTCTCTAGTCAATTAATGAGAAATCTACTAGTTTTAAAGATATACATTGTAATGACTATCCTATTGAGACTGATAGTAAGAATAATATAGAGTATCTTTATATTATATCTATTGTCTCACATGGAAAACGTATACTGAAAAAGCTGCCTGATTTATCTTCTTAATTATATTACACTCATGTACGAGTAATAATTGAAATATGTGCAACAATGAATCTGAAGTTCATGAACCCAGATATATTTATCATTTGGCATGATCGGTTAGGTCATCCTGGGTCTATAATGATGAGAAGAATTATTAAGAATTCACATGGAAATCCATTGATGAACCAGAAGATTCTTAAATCCAATTAATTATTATGTGATGCTTGCTCTTAAGGGAAATTAATCATTAGACCATCACCAGCTAAAGTGGGGACTGGATCAACTGCATTTTTAGAATGAATTAATGGTGATATATGTGGACCCATTAATTCACTAAGTTGACCCTTTAGATATTTATGGTGTTAATATACGCATTGAGTAGATGGTTACATCTGTGCTTATTAACAACTTACCTTGCATTAGCAACATTAATTGCTCAAATACTTAAGTTACGAACACAATTTTTTTATTATACAATTAAGTTAATACACAAAATAGTTTAGCATAATCATTATAAAACGTTTGGAGGTAATTGCTAGACCATTATTTATAAGAGCTAAGCTTCCTACATCTATATCGAGTCATGCTGTTTTGCATGCAGCGTCATGTGCCTGCATTAGACCAACAACCTATCATACGTACTCTCCGTTACAATTACCTTGTGGCTAGGAGCCAAATGAATCTCATCTGTGAATTTTTGGATGTGCAGTACATGTTCCAATTGCTCCAACACAATAACTAAGATGGGTTCTCAAAGAAGGTTAGGAATATATTTTGGGTTTGATTCTCCATCAATAATATCTTGAACCTCTGACGGGTGGTGTATTTACTACACGATTTGCTGATTGTCATTTTATTGAGACAATTTTTCCAACATTAGGGGGGAGAAATTAAGAAGTTTAAAAAAGAAATTACATGGAATGCATCATTATTGTCTCATTTTAGATGTCCATGTAGATCAAAGTGAAATTGAAGCTTAGAGATATTTGATTTGCAAAATATAGCAAATCAAATACCATATGCATTAATAGATATTAAGAAAGTTACTAAGTCCTATATATACCAACTACAAATGCTCTATTGAAGATTGATATCATAATGCAGCAAGTTGTTATAACTAATGAGTTGGAAACACGGTAGAAGTGTGGTAGATCAATGTGTTCTAAGGATAAAAAATCCTCGAAAAATAAATCTAGTTTCAATAGTAAAAAACTAATTTCTTGAGGATGTAAATACACAAAAAGGAACCATAGACACGACTAATAATAGATAAGGTGAAATGCCTCGGGATAACAATGAAATTTCAATAAACTGTGTTATGACAGGAAAAAGATGGAACAAAACTAATATAGTTAGTGACAAAATTTTTGCTTGCTATTTGTATTATGTCTAAAAAATAGACAAATGATTGGCCTAAGAAATAAGAAATTGAGGCATAATTAAATTCACTTTCAAAACGTCAAATCTTTGGACTAGTAATCTGAACATGTAACACCCGTTTTGTTTCCTTAAAAAAAATATAGAGAAACTTTGATGGTAAGTATTATATATTAACTAAAAATAAAGGAAAAGGGATATAGATTTTGTGCTTTAGTTTAAACAAAAAGGAAAAGAAAAAAAATTTGGAAATTGTGAAATGAAAGAAAAGAAGATAAAGGAAGAAGAGACGAGAATAAGCGAGACAGAGAAAGAAACAGAAAAGGAAAAGAAATAAAAGAAAGAGAAAAAAAAAAGAAAGAAGGGGAGAAAAGGGAAACGCCTGAGAGAGTTAAAGAGACGGCAAAATGGGAGAGAGAAAGAGGATGATGGAGGGTAGAGGGTGGAAAGATAGCCGGAAAAATGGCAGGAAAAGCTATCGGTAACAAAGAGAATGGATCGACTAGGTTTTTAGACAAAGATTTGAGATTCGGTAAGTCGATTTCGACTTTCTTAAGCCGCTTTTAAGTACAATAGTATGGTTTCCTTCTTCTGTTCAATAAACACTTCGATGGGTCATTCATTTCGTGTATTGTACTTTTTTTTTTTTGGAAACTTAAGAGGAAGAAGAAGAGAATATTAGATCTCTTCAGTAGTGACATTTAGTGTTCTTAATTGAAGAAGAAAATTGATTTGAGCAATGAAAGAGTTCAAATGATGGATTCTAATAAAGTATTGTCTTATTAGTTGAGAGAAAAATGAAAATGAATAAAAAGGATGGGTAATGAGTTGTGTGTGTAATGGAACCACAAGATGAATATGAAACAAAAGAAAGATGATAGAAAGAAATGGCATTTTGTGGGATGTTATAGAAAGTAAATAGAATATAAAAATGGAAGAAGATGGCCATTTTGGTGGTAGATGGATGAAGAAGAAAGTGAATAGTGAAATAAAGTAAAAACAAATTAATAAATTGGTGCAAGTACAAAATGAATGAGATAAAGGGGAATTTTCTTGGTTTGGTACGTCACTCACATGGGAGTAAAAATGAAAAAAAAAAGGATTATTTTATAATGGAAAAGTACATAAAGTACATAGGAGTTATTGGGGAGAGAATGGAAATACTCATAGAATAAGTTTAAGCTTGGACTTTTGGGATTTAGAGTTCATCCAAGGTTTGAAATATCTAATGTGCGTGTGCTTAATTTATGGTGACATAATTAATTATTGTATTATTTACTTAATATTATAGGTCAAGCAAAAATCGAGATCGCTTATAGTCCCAATTTGGCGAACAATAATTCAGTGAGTGGTTATTTTATTAAGTATGTTAATTATTGTAGTAATTGTTGAACTTAAACTTCCAAAACAAAATTGACTCGTGGTCATACCAAAGATTTAGTTATTGGAAATTATGGAGATTTTGAGGCATTTATCCTTATTTCGTAAATTACCTTGTTTTAGTAACCAATGAAATGTTGAAGTATAAAGAGATGAATTGTGGTTAATGATTTGATGTTATGACTTAATATTATGAAATTTCAAGAGATTGGTATTCACGAATGAATTTGATTGAAACATCCTATTTCGTAATTAATATAATTGAGTTTGCAAAGTGTTTAGTTTATAGAAATTCCATGATTTTAACCTATTTACATGACTACCAAACTATGGTTGAGCTGGTATACGAGGTTCAGAATTATTTTAGGCCAATTGTTTGGTATTTATGATTTCAATGGTGAGAACAAATCATTGAATTTATGATTTAAAGATTATGAGACGTCGATATATAATAATTATGATTTGTTGTGGTTTGAGAATATTAAACCTATTATAGAATCTGTTTTAGAACCACTAAATGTTGTACCTATGGTTATTTCTTTGTACACTTACCTGAATAGTGTTCTCGTAGTGTATGCATGACCAGCTTTGCTCTGTTATGTATCTTGAGTTTACTCGATGTGTACATGACTAGTGTTGCTCTGCTATGTGCCTTGAGCTTACTCGATGCGTAGTATGACCAGGATTACTCTGCTACGTGTATTGAACTTGCTCGATACGTAGTATGACTAGATTTGTCCTGCTATACATTTTGAGGTTGCTCGATGTATAGTATGACCAGTTTTGCTTTGCTATACATCTTGAGGTTACTCGATGTATAGTATGACCAGTTTTCCTCTGCTATACATCTTGAGGTTCTAGATGTATAATATAACTAGTTTTCCGCAGCTATACATGATCTTGAGGTTACTCGATGTGTTGTATTGACAGTATTGCTCTGCTATGCATTTTAAGGTTACTTGATACATAGTATGACTAGTTGCTCTGCCACGTATGAGAGTTTAGCCTATACATAGCATGACCAATTTGTTTTGCTCCGTGCATTAAGATTTCTCGTATATAGTATGACCAGGATGCCCAGATGTGCATATTGAGTTATCTATTGCCTGTATGGCCAGTTTTAGGTTTAGATTTAAATGATAAGTTTCTCTATCTCATGATAATGCTTTAAAGATGATGCTCGTAAGGATCTCCTACCATCAAGTATTTCAAGTTATTCATTTCTCAGCATATTCATAACAATCTTATAAATTATGATCTACTGCCATGTTTGTTAATGCCTATCTTTACTTTATTTTATTGTAAATATCTACCACTCACTGAGCTTGTTAGCTCACTATTTATCTTTAATCTTTTTTAGGTAGCACTGAGTCTCCAATGAGCCTTCTAGGATCGATATCTGCCCCCAACTTTTGTAGATTGCATATATTTTTGTACGGAATTGTTATAGTGTGTTTATGATAACTAGTGTGGCTAACATTCTACCTACGACGTGGAATAATTTAAAATTTATATGGTTTTGATTAGTAAAATAGTTTTTGAAATGGTGTGTAATGAGGCACACTTTGCTATCATTGTTGCTTAAATATTGTAAATGTAAATATTTTATTTTTCAGGTGTGTATATCCATGTTTTAGAGGAAACTCTTCAAAATTTTTTTGAATTTATACAAGTGGAAATTTGCTAGACACGAGTTGACATTTAAAATGTTATAACACCTCATGTCAGTGGCAAGAGATTAATTACTAGAGTTTAGATGGAATCTGTTATGGGTGCATCACGTCGTAGGATGCTTAAAGTGATTTAGGACGGGTCATGTCAGAATACTAGAGGATTTTAAGTTTTTGGGATACAAATGGGTATTTGTAAAAAAAAAATTAAAATGAAAATAATAAGGTCACAAGATATAAGGCAAGACTGGTTACACAAGATTTTTCACAAAGACTTTGTATTAATTGTGATGAGACATATTCTCTAGTGGTAGATGAAATTACTCTAAGATATTTAATTGGCCTAACTGTGTATGAAAGTTTGAACATGTACTTATGGATGTAGTCACAACATATTTATATTGATCTCTTGATAATGACATTTATATGAAAACCCCTAATGGATTTAAGGTTCCAAAACGTGTAATCCATGTTCTCGAAGATTGTATTCAATAAAATTACAGAGATCACTATATGGATTAAAACAATCATGACGAATGTGGTACAATCGTCTGTGTGGATATTTGTTGAAAATGATGTCAAAATAATCCAATTTGTTCGTATGTTTTTATAAAGAAATCACAGTCGATATTTGCTATTATAACTGTATATGTTGATGACTTTAATATAATTGGAACTTTTGAAGAGGTTTCAAAATCAATAGAATATCTTAAGAAATAATTTAAGAGGAAAGATTTTGGAAAACAAAATTTCACCTTCGCTCACAAATTGAACATTTAGCAGTTGAGTTATTTGTGCATTAGTCAGCCCATATACGGTAAAATTTTAAAAAGATTTAATATGGACAAACCATATCCCTTGAACATTCCAATAGAATTCTATTCACTTGATAGAAAGAAAGATATATTTCGACCTCGAGAAGATAATGAAGAACTTATTGATCCTGAAGTACTCATATCGCAATGCAATTTGTGCACTTATGTATCTTAATAATAATACAAAATCAGATACACAACATTTTCAGTAAATTTGTCAGCTAGATATAGATTATCTCCAACAAAAAGACATTAGAATGGATTTAAGCATATACGTCATTATCTTCGAGGAACAATTGATATTAGTTTGTTTACTCAGACAAATCATTTTGATCTAGTTGGTTTTGCAAATGCTGGATATTTATCTAATCCACATAAAACTATATCTCAAACATGTTATTTCTTCACATGTAGAGGAATTGTTATATTATGGTGACCAGTGAAACAGACCATAATATACTCCTCCTCGAATCATGCTGAAATTCTTGCAATTCATGAGGCTAGTCGAGAATGTGTATGACTAAGATCAATGACTCGACACATTTATGAAACATGTGGCTTGTCTTTTAGGAAAAATCTTCGATTAATATGATACGAAGATAACACATCATGTATAGCCCAAATCAAAGGAGGATATATTAAAGTGGATAGAACAAAATATAGTTCATCAAAACTTTTCTACACTCATGATCTTGAAAAAAATGACAAATTAAAATCACTGTATAGCAAATTTGTTCGAAAGATAACTAGGTTGATTTATTTACAACCACAAGGGAGCAGACACTACTCTCAGCCTGTCGTAAGACATTATCTACAACAACCTTTGAAAAATTGGTCCGCGATATTGGAATACCACAATTCAGATATCTCAAGTGATGTTTCTTTGAGGATGAGCAAATATATTGTATTCTTTTGAGTTTATTAGATTATCTGAAATATATACTTTTTTTCCTTCACTAGGATTGTTTCCATTAGATTTTATTCTTAGCTAAGTTTTAACGAGTCATATTTCATATATACAATGGACATCTAAGGGGAGTATTATAAACATTATTAAAAGTTTTAGATACCCATTTCTTAGTTTCCAAAAATCCATGTGCCTCTTTGCCCCTTTTTCCATGTGTTTATTACATAAAAGCTCATGTGTCTAGTTCCTACACATTCTTAGTGTCCAATTGTTACACTTCATGGTTATTCAAATTGCCTATAAATAGTGGCAATTTCTAGTACATAATTTGACATAAAAATTGAAGGGAAAAAAATCAATTGGAAAATTCTATCAATTTTTTTTATTTCTAATTTTATATTTTATCCAATTTTAGTTCTCCCATTGTTCGTGTTCTCGTGGTGCTTTATTTTGCTTAGCAATTTCACATTAATATTGTACTTATTTGTTTGATATGATATTTCATATTGGACAAAATAATTATTTAATTATGTGAAGTAAAGTTACAAATAAAAAAGAACATATTAACATGGGTAGCAAATAAAAATATAATTATAATATTGATTAAATAAGACAAAACAAGATTCAAATGAAAATAATCTATCGGGTAACAATAAAATCAAATTATGATATTTATTAGATGACAAAAAATAATTATTTAATTATTTGAAAATAAAATTACAAAAAAATAAAATATCAAAATAAAGTAAACAATGAACTTTAAATTTTATAAATATTTTAAATGAAAACAACGAACAAATTTAGTTTGAAGGGAAAATAATCTGCAAATGATATGAAGTAGACATAATAAAATAGGGGAAGGAAGATAATTTAGGAGGGAGAGTATTGTGTGAGGGATCTTTTACTTTTAAAATCTATTGGAGTCAACTCATTTATATTTTATTTCCATAATAATACTATTTATAGCACATTACACATGACGATGGAGTAAAATGAGGAATACGAGGTTGTTGTGTTGTGGAACCCATTGCTTTGAAAGCAAAATTCGGCACGACCACGGTGCTAAATTATGTCGGTTGCTTCTCAAGGTTAACACAACACCCATATTTAGGCGTGCACTCGTCGAAAAATAGGTTGGAATAACCTCATAATAAACCTGAAAAACAGATAATTGGAATGTAAATTGAGAGAGGAGTAGGAGAGAAGAATGTTGTAGAAGTTTGTCTTTTGCAAACGAGGTGAGTGGTTTATATAGGGTGCGGAGAGAGACCATTTTTTTCAAAATTAATCACAAAACCATTTTTGAAATAATGAATAATAAATATAAAACATTCATAAATGATCAAAATTAAATAGGAAACGTTTTTAAATAACAAAACGTGGAAGAAGCCCATTAGTGGGCTGGAACCGTTGAATCAATGTGCCCAATAGCCAGCAGATTTGAGCCCAACATCAACCACACCAACGATCCAGTGAGTGCCCAATAGCCAGCGGATTTAGCCAGCGGATTTAGCCAGCAGATTTGGGCCCAACACCAACCACATCAACGACCTAGTGGGTAACAAAAAATAAGATTAAAATATAATTTCTTTTTGAAAAATATCTTTCTCTTTTACATTCCTAACAGTCCCCACGAATGACATAAAGAGAAAAAAAAATTATGAGCAAATAAAGGGATCAAACTTAAGCATTAATACCTTACGATTTGAATTAATGCATAGTGAATTGAGGCAACAACCTAAGTAGTGAAAGTAAGTTACCTCTTAAGCTTTCGGTAGTTATGGTTGAGACCCCCACAACACATTTTAATCTTTTATTTCGATTTTACGATATACAACAAGTGCTTTAATGGTCATACACATAGAACCTTGGGTCACGTGAAAACTCTAGAAAGAGACCCTAAACTCTTTTATAGAAGACGCCTCACCTTCAAAATCACGTTAGTGCTTTATCAAGTTTATCAAAGATAAACCACTCAAAATTGAGCTATGGATACTTTGTAACTAATCCATCAAGGCTATGAATAGACCACCCAAAGACTGTGTTATGGCTTTGTATTGCTCATCAATAATTCATCAACTCAACAAATTGACCACCCAACTAGGGCTATGGATTCACAAATGATGTATCAGGGTTTTAGTTCCATACATGCTGAGGACTTAAGAATTATTATCCTTGTTAGGCCTTTCGTGAGAGGATCTGCCAAGTTTCTCTCGGCCTTACATACTCCAAGGAGATTACCTTGTCCTTTATGTTTCAGGCTTATATGCCTCCTCTTGCCATTGTACATACTCTTTTTGGCAATCCCTATGACAGCTTGTCAGTCACAATGTAGGGACACTGGCATAGATGCCCCCCACAATGGCACGTCTCTAAGAAGACTTCTAAGTCATTCAGCCTTTTGCCCCATTAGTTCGAGTGCTATAAACTCAGACTCTATGGTGGAATGTGCTATGGAAGTCTATTTCACTGACTTTTAGGATATAACACTTCCATCCAAAATAAACACATATCCACTAGTAGAGCTTACCCTATCGTTATTTGTTACCCAGTTTGCATCACAATAACTTTCTAACACAACAGGAAATTGGTTAAAATGCAAATTGTAATCCATTGTACTCCTCAAATATCTCAACAAATGATGAAGAGCATTCGAATGTTCTTTATTAGGATTATGTGTATATCTACTCAATCTACTAACAACATATGCAATATCAGGTCTAGTGTAGTTCATTAAAAACATAACACTACCTATGATCTTTGCATATTCAGATTGACACTTTCACCCTTATTTTTCTCAAGACTTATGCTAGCATCATAGGGTGTTCTAACAGGCGGTTTATCAAAGCAATCAAATTTCTTCAACGTTTTCTCAATATAATGTGTTTGACATAAGAAGAAACCATTATTATTATTCATTACTTTAACACCAAATATTACATAGCCTCACCTAAATCTTTCATTTCGAAATGTCGAGACAACAATAACTTGGTATTATTAATGACATCTAAGTGTGTACTAAAAATAAGTATGTCATCAACATATAAGCATATAATTACACATTTAGCTCCAAATTTTTTTTAATAAATATATGTACAACAACAATTTACTTTATAGCCATTGTTTACTAAAGTACCATCAAATTTTCATACCACTGTTTAGAAGCTTGTTTTAGACCATAGAGTAATTTTTTAAGCTTGCATACTTTATTTTCTTAACCAGCCACTACAAGACCTTCAGGTTGAGTCATATAGATCTCCTATTCTAAATCTCCACTAAGAAATGCTATTTTTACATCCATTTGATGTATTAACAAGCAATAATTAGCAGCAAGAGCAATTAGAGATCTAATAATGGTTGCTATTTTGGTTACGTGTGAATATGTATCGAAATAATCAATACCAAATTTCTGTGTGTAACCTATAACCACTAATCTAACCTTGTATTTTTCTATTGAACCATCTGGTCTAATCTTCTTTTTTGAAGATCCATTTGCTCCTAATAGGTTTACTTCCTACAGGTAGATCTACCAAGTCCCAAGTTTGATTCAAAACTATGAAGTCTAATTCACTTTTAATTGCTTCTCTCCATAAGGTAGAATCTGTTGAGTTTATTGCTTCTTGGTAAGTTTTAGGATCTTCATCTATTAGAGACATGCAAGCAAAATGATCATTTATCTTATCAAAATTCTCAATAAAAAAAAAGTAGTTAAAAAATTAGGTCCAAAACTTTTGCTAGTCCGCTGCCTTTTACTTCTCCTAGGTTCAAGATTTACAACATCAATCTTAGGTTCTATCATGGAATCACATGTAGAATGAATGGACATAGGAACTTGTTTTAAATTTCCACTAGTTTCACTAACTGATTTTATCATGAGAAATATATTTTCAAAGAAAACAGAATCTCTATATTCACAAATTGAATAGTCACTTAAGTTCATGAATCTATATGCACAACTATTTTGAGCATAGCCAATAAACACAATCAAAGGTTTCAGATCCTACCGTGGGTTTTTTGAATTCTGGATATGCTACCTTAGTCAGGCATCCCCACACTCTCAGGTAGCTCAAGTTAGATGGATATCCTTTCTAGAGCTCATATGGTGTCTTATCTAATTTTTTGCGAGGAACCCTGTTAAAAACTAAACAAGCAGAAAGTGTAGCTTCCCCAACATACTGTTAGATAAACCAGAACTCAAAAGCATAGCATCCATCATTTCTTTTAGAGTTCAATTCTTACGTTCAACTATTCCATTGTGTTGAGGTGAATAAGTAGCAGTAACTTCATGTATAATATCATGCAATTCACAAAATTCTTTTAAGTAAGTTGTCACTATATTGACCACCCCTATCAAATCTTAGCTTTTTTATTTTTCTATCTAATTGGTTTTCTACTTCAGCTTTGAATTTACAAAACATGTTGTTTGCTTGATCTTTAGATTTTACAAGATAAATTTTTGTGTATCTAGAGAAATCATCAACAAATGAAATATAGTATTTTTTACTTTCTTTACTAGTGATGCTCTTGAAATCAGGCAAATAATAATGAATTAATTCTAATAGTTCAGTACCCCTAATTGAGACAGGTTTAAATGGTTTTTTTAGCAAACTTTGCTTCTACGTAGATAGGACATTTTTCAGTTTCATGCAGTTCAGAAGCATTGATTAAATTTAAACTTTTAAGGCTTTTAATTGATGCATTATTCATATGACCTTGTCTACCATGTCATAGATCATGGATTCAACGATATAAGCAGACCGAGAAGTAATTTCGTTCATTGTACCAGAAGCAGACATAGTGTTAAGAACAAAAAGACCATCAGCTAGATATCTCTTACCAACAAAATCACCATTTTTAGTGATGATAACCTTGTCAGCCTCAAAGACAATCCTAAGCCTCGCCCTGTTCAGTAAACTTCCAAATACCAAGTTCCTACGCAGAGAAAGAACATACAAAACATTACTCGATGATAAATTTTTACCAAATGTAAGTTTTAAAATAATTTTCCCTTTTCCGAGGACTCCAGCCGTGGCCGAGTTACCCATAAAGATGCATTCACTGTCAATGGAGTCTTGAAACTCGCAGAAGAGGTCTTGGTTTGAAAAAAAGTATCTGGATGCTCTAGTGTCGAGAATCCAGTCGGACTAATTTTCAACTAGATTTGCCTCCACAACTACAACAGCAATGATGTCGTCTGTCTCTACAATGTTGGCTTTTGAAGCATGCTTTTATTATGGCTTTCCTTACCTCTGGTTGCACTAGTAGGACTTGTGTCCAGGTTTCCCGCACACGAAATATACTATCTTTGATTTTTCAATTTTTCCACCGAAACTTTTGAATTGAAACCCGTTCTTCTCTTGGACTCTCTCTTTTCAACCTGTTTTCCTTGATTTTTGAATCTGTGTTTATTTTCACGAGAAGATTAAAATTTGAGAAGAGAACTTATCCTTTTGCCTATTAGCTTCTTCCATGCGCATATGACTAATAAATTCTTGTAATGTCGGGTCTTTCTTCTTGTGTTTGAGATAATTGCGATAGTCACTCTAGGAAAGAGGAAATTTCTCGAACAACACATTTGCTTGAAGGATTTCACACATCTTCATGCCCTCGGACAGAACATTAGCCACCAAGTTCTCGTACTTGTGAACTTGATCGATAATTGGTTTGTCATCTATCATTTGAAACTACAACCATTTGCCAACCATATATTTCTTTCTCCCAGCATCATCTCCACCATATGTTGACTCTAGAGTGTCCTAAATAATCTTTCCAGATTTTTCGACAACGAAGAGATTAAACAGTGAGTCATTCATATGGTTGAGGAGATGCCCATGGACAGTCTTCATTGAGCAAGGGGCAGACTAAGTATGTCGTCGTTGCTGTGGATTACTTCACCAAATCGATCGAGGCCAAATCGCTCTCCACCATCACGGAGGCCAGGGTCACGTCCTTCGTTTGAACAAATATTGTATGCCGCTTTGGTATACCCAACGCCATCATAACAGACAATGACAAACAATTTAACAATGCAAAGTTTAAGGACTTTTGCAAAAAGCTCGAAATCAGCCGTCTCTGCTCATCCCCGACACATCTCAAAGCCAACGGACAGGTAGAGGCAATTAATAAGATCATCAAACGTGGCCTTAAGCTAAGGCTTGACGCGAGAAAAGGTCGGTGGGCCGAGGAGCTATCTGAAGTCTTTTGGCCTACCGAACCACTCCAAGAGAGTCCACGGGCGAGACGCCTTTCGCTATGGCCTTTGGCTATAAGGTCGTGGTGCTAGTAGAGATCAGTATGCCAATAGAAAGAATAGAGTACTACGAGCAACTAAGGAATGAGGAAAAGCTGCTCCTCAGCCACGACTTCCTTGATGAAAAAGGGAAGTGCCTCAACTACGCCTGGTGGAGTATCAAAATCGAATGGCCATACATTATAACTCCAGAGTCCGGCTTCGAAGCTTTCAGGTCGGACATTTAGTCGTTCAGAAAGTACAGAAGCACGTCGACACGCTAGAGCCAAGTTAGGAATGGCCATTCGAAGTCAAAGGCATAATCCGACCTAGGACATGTATACTGGCACGCAGAGCACTTGAAGCAATACTACCCTTGAAATGTTGAAATAGTCCAAAGATAAATTGGACTTGTAAAAATTTTCAAGGGATAATCCCAATAGAGGACTCCGTGTTATTTAATTTCATGTTTCCTACGGGCTACGAGTTCGATGTGAAATTAAATAGGGGCCAGACGTGGATTAAAACTTAAAGAAAAAATTCAAACCTTTAGAACTCAAAAGTTTGAGGTGCGATGTGGTAAACTTAAAGAAAAATTTCATACTTTTAGAACTCACATGCTCGAATAAAGGCTATGGGAAGTCAACATGTAAACTTCAAACTTCATATTAATATCCAAAGAGTTTGGGCCGAGATGTGTAAACCTTGAGACCGAGTACATAAGCATCAGAAACAAGAAAAGTACATGGGAAAGATAATAGCTTGAAAAAACAGGAAGAGATATAGCCAAGCAGCCTCTACCGAGGTGCCACCCGAGCTCACCTTAGGAACCCAGGATGTCAGGCTCCAGAGAGTCCACCAACCTAGCCTCTTGGGAGGAGATTACACCACTGGCAGGGAGGCTGGCCCCATCAAATTCTTGGGAAGAAAAGCTTACGCCTTCCCCTTCGTTGAGTTCGGCGTCAAAGTTAAGTTCCTTCAGGCATTGGTCCACCAAGTTTTGGGGGTCAAAAGTTCCATTAGGACTCGAAGACCACTTCAAAGTATACCGAAGTTTAATGGGCTCGAGGTCGATCTTGGAAACCACTTCCTTAACTCCCTTCATCAGGAATTTAAAACTAGCATCGTTGAAGTCCTTGACAAATCCATCAAAGTCAAGATGCTGGTGAAAAGTCTCTTCCAAGAGCACCCCGTTGCTCAGCTTAGACCTCTCAAGCGCCAGTTCGGCCTTCAGCTCCTCCACCTCTTAGTCTTTGGCTTTCAGCTTCTCCTCGAAGGCCACCCCGCGACGTTCGAGTTCGTCATTCTGCTTCATAAGGGCGAGTTTCTCCTTCTCCAAGCCCTTGGCTACGGCATGAGCACCCGTCAGAGCCTCCATGTGGCGAGTAGCTTCCACCTTGACACTTTTGAGCTCGGACGTGTCAGCCTCGGAAGTAGACTTTCATGCCTTGGCCTGACATCTCCATGGCTCTCTCCAGTTCAGGCCTCTTTAAGCTCCCCTTCTAAGAAAGCAGTCATCTCCAAAGCGGCCGAGGAGGCCTCCTGCTCCTTTATGGTGAGAAGATCACGCCCGTGCAGCTTGACCTTCATCATGATGGCCGCTTGGCAAGCAGCAGCATGGGCCTAAAGGGAAAGCAAAGGAGACAACCAGGTGTTAGTCCAAAGAGAGTTATGCAAAGGTAGAGAAAGGCCGGTAGGTCTTACCTCGGCAGTATAGTCCAACAGTCGTTGGATGACCGACCTAGGAGCAGTGACGAACTTAGAAGCCCTCCTCCAGCAACAATTGAAGCAAGAGCCTAACATCTCCATGTCTATCTCCTTCACTCCAGTGCTCAAAGGTTCGACTCTGAACCTCATTTCGATGTCCGAGGTGTCGCCTATCGTTGCCGTCGGATCATCAATCAGTTCTCCAAAGGGGTTGACCAGTGAACCAGCTTGAACCACCTCCACCACGTCCTCAAAAAAATTGGCCTTACGCTTCTTCTTTGACTTCTTGGGGGAGGCCTTCCTCCGAACCTCCAGAAGGGGGGAGCCATCAAGGATCTCGTGATCTTAAGAGGCATCAACCACCAATGGCCGCTGCAAAATGGCTGCCCAATGCTCCACGTCGACGACCCCGACCTTGGTGGTAGGGTCGATCAGAGCAGGGCTTCGTGCCTCCTTCAATTTGGAAGCTTGTCCCTGGCGAGGACGTTTGCACCTTACATCTTGGGAGAATCCGCAAACCATCGCTGCACGAGAATCAAACCAAGTTAATTGATTGAAAATTCTAAAGAGCCTCGGACCAAGGTTTGAGCACGACTTATCGAGCTCCGAGTTAGGTCTGTGAACCTTAGGAGGAACGAGCAGCGGGTTGTAGTCGAGTAGATCTGAAGCTGCAAGAAGCTTGTCGGTCAAGAAGTTGCTGATTTTCCTGCCGCTCTTGAACTTGTCCTTGTAAAATTTCAGGATGTCAAAAGTGGACTGGGAAAGCTGAGGGATAGGCTTGACAGCAACTGAAAAAGCAAAGAAGTCAAAGGTTAAAGCACGAAGAATAACAATAAAAAGCAAATGAGGACTCTACTCCATACCTAAGTTCCCAAACCTATAGGGGACATTGTGGAAAGGCTGGTCGGTCTCGTCCTTGGCTAACCATGCTCCAGAGGCGTCAAACCATTTCCTAACCCACTTCTCTATGGAGGTCAGACACTTGAGAATGCCTCCCGCGTCCTTCCTAGCACACAAATAGTACCGCTTCGACTTTCTGGTTATTCGTTTAACTTTGAAGCATGCCAAAAGCTGGTCGGTCCTAAGAAAATCCAACTCATCTACCTCACAACACCTTAACCAAAATAATATGGCTAAGCTAAAAACAACACCACATCCATTGGGAGCCATTTGAGTTGGAGCCAGCCCGGTTCGAGCTAGGAACTCCTGCGCAAGAGGATGAACAAGTAGGCAGAAGCCATACTCGAACATCTTCAAGTAACGGGTTACGCACCCTTCTAGAGGATTGTCAGGTCACTCCCCTTCCTTAGGGAGCCTAAGGACGATGGCGTTCAGGATATTATACCTTGTGTAGAGGGAACCAAGATAGGTTTCAGGCATCTGCAAAGGGAAGTCCAAACCCTGGCCCGAGGTGGATGTGTCATTATCATCCCCATCCTCGTCGGGAAACCTAAAATTATCTATTTCATCTTCTAGTTCGGAATCTAACCTACTGGCGAATTCCTCGACAGAGTCAGCCTTCTCGGGTGAAAGACTCCAACTCCGAACTACATTACTGAATGAACTACTACTAGTAGAACTCAACGAGCTAGAAGAGCGAGACATGATTCAGGAAAAAATAAAGAGAGAGCAAAAATGCGAAGCAAAAGGAAAAAGTACGAGATTGACCTAGATTAAGTTCCGATCTGCTCAAGTCGGACTCCAAGATTTCAGAAAGCGTAAAAAATGGGTATGAAGCCCTGGGGATATTTATAGTATCCTGAAATTTAATCTCGATCGTACACGTGTCCAAAAATGGACGATCCTGATCAAAGGAAGCTCGAATGTCAGAGGTACTAAAGTGCACGTCGAATGACGGTTCCGTTTTCGAGACTTCTCAATGGTAACATTCATTACGTCGACATCGAAAGTCACCACGGGGATTGGTTTCCCAAGGAGAATAACTTCTCTACCAGATCGAGGTCGAACCTGGCAGAGAGGGAGCCAATGTTTGGGGAAAGAAACCGGACATCCATGTGGAAGACAATGATTTGCTATTATGGAACGACCCTGAGTATGTTTTATGCAGCTCTACCTTGGAACCCTACAAGGTGGGTGACAACCATTTTCTCCGAGAAATGAGTTATCATTTTAGGAGTAAGTATTCGAGTTTGATCTACTTGAACTTGACATGTTCGACCTTATATCCGACCAGGATAACTGCCTGTCGAAACTCCTGTCGGAACTTATAAATAGAGGGTCTCATTTCACCAGCAGGTATCGAATTTCTCCTCGAACTTGATATTGAGTCCGAGCTGCTTACTGACTTGAGCGTCAGAGATTTTACCCTCTTATGCAGGTCTTCCCTTAAAGTTTCAAGTAGGAGCGAGGATCGAGTTAGAGTTTGACCAAGTCTGACGTTATGCAAAATCTTGCATTAACAGGGTGTACGTCTATTTGAAAAACTTGCTAAGGATATATGAAATAAATTAGAGATTACTCATGAAGGAACTAGTAGTCAAGTAAAAGAACAAAAATTAACATGTTAGTTCATCAATATGAAACGTTTAAGATTGATGAAAATGAAGCAATTTCCTATATGTTCATTAGATTTACTAACATTGTCGATGCTTTGGAAGGACTTGGAAAAGAATACTCGAATCTTGAGAAGGCAAGAAGCTTTTATAGTCCTTGCCTAAATAATGGGAGCCTAAAGTCACCGTCATTCAAGAGGTAAAGGATCCCAAGACTCTCTCCATGGATGAACTCATCAGTTTCTTGATGATGAATGAGATAAAGTTCAAGACAAACATGAAGCATGAGAAAAAAAGATAGAGAAGAGTATAGCATTGAAGACCATCACCTTGGAAGTTGACTCCCAAGATGAGAATGTCATTGATGAAGATGATGTGGCCTATCTCTCAAGTAACTATAAAAATTTCATAAAGAGGAACAAACAATTCAAGAAGCATTTCTCCAACCAAAAAGAGTCAAAAGGTGAAAAGAGAAAAAAGGATGAGGTAATTTGTTATGAATGCAAGAAACCAAGTCACATTAGATGATTGTCCTCTTCTTAAATCATCCAAGATATCCAAGAAGCAAGCAATGAAGGCTTCTTGGGATGATAACGATGAAAGTAAAAGTGGAATTGATTATGAAGAAGTGACCAACTTTTGCTTCATGGCTTATAATGACAAGGAGGATGGACAAGATGGTGAGCTAACTCTAGACCCCCTTTATTTTGATGAGTTGTTTGAAGCTTTTGAGAATATGTAAAAGGATTTAGAAAATTTTTGTTCTAAATATGTTGTGCTTAAAAAGAAATACAATGCTTTAATTAGTGAAAATAAGTCTTTACTTGATGATATTGCTTGCTTAAAGAAAAATGAGCATGGTGTTGTGAATGTTCTTGATTGTGATGAGAAAAATGTCTTAGATGATAAAATTAGATATCGTAACCATGATTCTTGTGAAAAAGATAATTTGATTAAATTGCTTAAAAAAAATAAATCAAATATTTTAATGGAACTTGATAAGGCTAAAGATACTATTAAAAAATTGACAATAGATGCTCATGTTAGCTTTATAGCTTCAATCAAATATCTTGATGATCACAAACCAAGTATGAACTAACAATTTGAGTGTTTCAAAGTGTTCATAGCGTAGAGTTAAAAAAGACAAAACCAACGTCTGTCAAATCACTCAAATCGAAGTTTAAACGAAGAAGTCATGGTCAAGAGAAAAATCATACGTGGCGGGTGACATAGACAAGTGGACAACTCAGAAGTTGACATGTGGCATCAAAATGATATACTTATATTAGCATGGCATCCAACAATCGAATAAATGAGAAGATGCCATGTGGCGCTTTCAATCTCTATAACTCAAATTCCCACAAATTTCTCAATCTCTACAATCATTCCAATCTCCATAAATTTGATATCAATTTCCACCAATTTTTCTAAATCTCCAAAATTCTATTTATTTCATTTCCTTACCTCACCTCTTAATCTACATCATTCATCATTTGTTACCCTAAATACAATGGTCAAGTTTCATCCACGAAATTCTATATAAAGTCACCAACTTCATTCTCCCACACACCAATTATCAAGGCAACCATCTTTCTCCCTTCAAGTTATTGTGCTCTCAAATTTCCATTCTCTCCACACAAAAATTTGTCCATATTTTTTGTGAGAGATACATTAGAGTGTAGTTTTTTTAGCTATTGCTTTAGTGCAGAATTTGTAAATTTACCTTAGTGAGGTACTTTATTTGTATAGCTTATTTCACATTTTGGATTTTTTATTAAGGTGTGGGTGGGTACACCTTGGGTTGTGAGAAAACACAATTGGTTGGATCCTAAATCAGTAAAAAGGATTGTGGGTTCCTTTTAGCCTAGGACAAAAAGAGGATTGATCAGTTTGGTTCTCACCTGCAAGAGAGCTGTTGTAGTAAAATACCCAAGAAGGAGTCTTGGGGAGTGGAGTAGGGATTTTCGAACCACTATAAAAATTCATGGTGTCATATCTGTTTACTCTTTAACTTATGCATTAAAATTTCACTTGATTTTTTGTAATTATTAATTTTTTTTTAACTTTACAAGTTCGTAAGGAACCCTATTCACCTCCCCCTCTAATGTTGCCATATCGATTCTATAATTGGTACCAGAGCGGATAGTTCATTTCTTTGTGAAAAGTTTCATCCTTGAAATTCCATATTTTTCTAATTTTTTTTAATCTGGAATTTTCTTTATTCTCAAAGAAAAGTTTGAAAAATTGAGTTTTTGAGCCGATTTTACTATAAAATGATTTTCCTCAAAAATTAACTTTTGAAAACTATTTTTTTCTTCACTTATTAAAGCCTGAATATTTAATTTATTTGGAATAAATCTTTGAAATATTTTTTAAAATTTAATATATTTGAAAATTAAATTATCTTGTTTTTTGATTTTATTTGAAACTTTTTCTTAAAACTTAGTTGTTTGAGCTTATGGCAAACATTAGAGTTAATGAATTTAATAAGGGCCATTTTACCACTAGGCCACCTCTTTTTGATGGAAATAATTATGCTTGGTGGAAAACTAGGATGAAAATTTATTTGATTTCAATTGATTATAACTTGTGAGAAATTGTTTCTAAAAGTCCCTTAATTCATGTTAAGAAAGTTGATAATGTTGATGTGGCTAAAAAGGAAAATGAGTTTAATGATGATTGTTATGGGTAGCTTCTGAATAGGACACGTGTTTGTCCCTCTGCAGGTGCGGGCGCATTAAGAATCGATTCTCAGTGAGGATGTCGTCGAGCAGAAGGCGTGTCTGCTCACGATGGGACGAACAGCACGAACGGTTACGCCTCGTACATACCCACAGCTGGTGAAGCGTGCTGTTGTTACCACGGGCGCATCGAACGACCCTGGGCAATATGCCCAGGAGATGCAGACAGTGGGGCTACCCTGCACTGTCGGGAACGTGCCCCTCTCTGTCCCAACGTACAACACACGACGCCCCTGCCACTTCCAACCGTCGTCCTTCTTGGTCAGCGCTCTTGGGCTATAAAAGAAAGGACGATCCTTCACACCAAGTAAGTGAAAAACCTGTCATTGAATTCTCCGGTGTCTTATTCCTATCTTTACTCTCATGACTAACTTGAGCGTCATAGTATATTAGGCAGGACACCGCACCGACCTCGAGTTCCTTGTTTCAGGTCCAGTAGATCCACGGTTGGACTGCTCGTCCGGATGCCATGTGGCCTTCAGCCAAAATTCACCACCAATAGTTGACGTCGTCTGTGGGAACGACATTTTCAAGCCTCAAACGAAAACTAGTTCTCTACACTAAGACACTGTCTGGATGACTTCCGACAAAGAGTCATCCTACAGGAACCTCGTCGATGGAGAGCGTCAACGTGACAAAGCTACTGACAAGATTGTCCTAACTCATCCTACCCCTCAGAAGGCAAAAGGGATACGGGACACAGTCAAGTCGCTCCGCCCGAAAGGGCACTTGGGTAAAAGGAAAGTAGCATCCTCACTGAAAAAGCTTTGGGTTCCATGGTGAAATGAGAGCGATCCATGCCCAGATGGCTGCCCAGGTGGAGCAGCTGATGGAAATCATCCTGAGCGACCGGACCCGAGACACCTTCCCACTCCTGAATGGGAGCACGACTGAAGGAGGAATCACTGAAAGAGAGCCCCGGATCGTGATGTAGGGGGTAGTCGTGGACGTCGGCCGCTCGACATCCTTAGGGATTTTCTAAAGATCGAGGGACCTCCGGGATAAGCTCACTATATGTAACCCCCCTCCCCCGCGGTAATTACACTACGAAGAATGGGGTATCATTGCCCTAATAGCTATGCACACTCCTCCCATTAAAGAAACATAAGCGGAAAAAAAAATCGTGTCGGGTTTCTGTCACAACCGAATCTTAGAAACGCGGATTTGCCTTAGTGGCTAATAATCCAAATAAAGAAGCAACCGAATCCTAGAAACGCATATTTGCCTCAGTGGCTAATAATCCAAAAACAGAAAAACAACAGACTCTTAGAAATGATATTTGCCTCAGTGGCTAATAATTCAAATAAAGAAAAGCACAAATATTCAATGTCTACAACCCAAAATACATCATAGGTTCAAATGCTAAAAAAATAGCCAACACGAATGACAACTCTTCCAAAAAGTATGAAGTAAGGAAAAACATCCTATGAGTCAACCAAAAACCTAGTGCACTACTAGCAATATGTCTCTAACTCGACTAGCAATGAAGCCATAACCCAGCTGTCCTAGACAAAACGCAGCTAATGGTCCCTTCTCGGTCAAACCTCCTCCACGTCATCACCATGGCCGTGGACCTGTATACACCTGAAATAATCAACGTAGAGGGGGGGTGAGTATATAAAATACACCGTAAGTAGCCCTCAACAAACAGCATGCTCACAATCACAGTAACATTATACTCAATAATTAAGGAAACAAACATCAAAAGGTCTATTAACAGTAAATTGACATTTCAACACGACAACCAAACTCCAGGACTCTCGTGACCTTGCCTGCACGACCCACTAGTCTCTAACCCACTCGTACTAATCCCTAAGTTAGCGCTCAAAGTCTAGCTCTTCGAGGCATATCGGCCTTGAAATTTATCCCAAGGTACCGACATCTCTGTACCGAAGCTCGGTGTTCGACCTTGCCATTTATCCCCAAGGTCTTAAACTGTTGCTCATAACCACCACCCATATTAGTCCTCCAAGTCTAACTCATCAAGTCGTGTCGGCTCCAGATATTTATCCCCAAGACCCCGACACTCCTCTATGGAAACTTAGTGTTCGACCTTGCCATTTATCCCCAAGGTACTTGAACGGTGCATCGGTCCTTGACATTTATTCCCAAGGTATCCGATGGCTTACTCAACGTATTGGTCCATGGCCACCACCACATACAGATTCAATGCTTAGTCTCAATTAGACTCATCATGCCGACCCCCAACCCTTTGTACCGGGAGCCTCGACACTCATCTCAACCAAAAATGGTGTATCGACCCCCGACCTTTTGTACCCGGAGCATCGACACCCCATAGAGACGTATCAGACCCCGACCTTTTACTCACGAGGCCTAACACTCATCCAACATCCTATCCGAAACAAACCAACACCGACGACCCCACCCCTCGCTTCCAACAGGGGTTCCAGCTCACAATATCACATCCTGCTAGTCACAACAACCTTCACATTAAGGAAGCTCTAACATTTCTATGACTAGACCATAGTAACCACAATCAGTCTTCTCATAATGTCAGGCATTCTACTCACACGTCTAGCACAACACACCAATTTTTACCATACAACAGATGCAACAAAACCATCATATTACAAGCAATAAGTATAATGCATGCCTTATTTACATAGTTCATTTCAAACAAATCCTCAACAACCTGTACAAATTATGTTGGATCGGTATGGAAACGCTAGAGGGGGGGTGAATAGGGTTTAATTAACAAAATATAAACTTTTTAATAAATGGGCCCAATATAAACAAAAATAATACAGTTTTTGAGATATGCAATTTTAACAAAGTAAGATAAAATAAATTCTAAGGCAAACAAGAGAAATTTAAAGCAAACAATCAAATTTTAAGATTAATTGCAAAAATAAATAAGAGAGAGGGTTAGAGAAATTTGACACCGGGAATTTTTATAGTGGTTCGGCACAACTGTCCTACTCCACTTCCGAAGCACCTCTTGGGTTGTAAATTGAAATTCTGACTATTTCCACGGTAGGAGTCAAACCGATACACTGCTCTTCACAAGAGCAAAGACGATCCTTTCCACGGTGAGGATCACACTGTTACAATGAGTTGAAGATTTTGAAACACACACTTACAAACTCTCAAATAGAGTAAATATACAAATTTGAGCTCACAAAAATTTCAATCCTCACAACAATAAAATTTCTCTCACAAATAAGATGGAAAGAAAAATCAAGAACTTGGAGAGATTAACAAAATGAAAATTTTGAAGTTATGGAGAATTGAGAATAAGAGAATTGTTGTATAATTTTGAATGAGAAGTTTAGTTTAAATAGAGGGAAGAAAATGGTAAAAAAATCAAGTTTAATTTTAAACCATTAGATCTTAATCATTAAGAATGAAGGGTTGAGATAAAATAAATAAATTAAGAATAATATATATATATATAATAATGATAAAATAAAATAAAATATATATATATATATATAAAACAGAGATGTGACAATTGATGTGACAAGTTTTTTTTAATTATATATATATATATGTGAGAAAACGGTAAACTTTTCAAATTTTTTTTTATAAATACTAACACTGTATTTAATGTGAAGTGATTAATTTTTTTTTTAACAAAGTTACCAACGGTAACTTTTGATATTTTTTTTTTATCTTTTTCTTTTCTTTTTCGATATATATATATATATATATATATATTAAAAAGAAGCTTGTCATTTGTTAGCTTACGAACCGTCCACGTCATCTTCTCGGGTATTTTTCCTTTCAATTTGTTTCGATCGTGACTTCTCCGTTTGAGCTCCGATTTGGATGATCTAACAGTGGTTGGAATCGTTATAACGAGCTCTACACTGTGGACACTTTAAAATACAAAAAATGTCAATAAATATAATTAAGTTTGTTATCATCAAAACATTAATTAATTAATTTGAGATTAAGACCAAAAGGCCAACAATCTCCCCCTTTTTGATGATGACAAACTTCCAAAGAAAAAAACATAGACATCATAGTAAATCGAAAATATCATACTTACTTAAAAAACATTCAAAGATTAATTTCTCCCCCTCAATTGATACATCCATGGATTAATAAACCAAAAATCATGAAAGATTTTTAAAGCAAATTTTTCTTAAACTTCTCCCCCTTTGGAATCATAAAAAAAAATAATTAATAACATAAAAAGCTCCCCCTAAAAATATGAACACAATTTTGCATAAATGTTCTCCCTATCAATATGCATTTTACAAAATCAAGATGCATCATAACGAATAATACCAAGTTCAAGCCTAATTTTGCAAAAGCATTCTTCATTTAAAAGGCTTGGTAAAAATATCCGCTAATTGATTATTTGAGCTTACAAATTCAAGAGTAATATAACCGTTTTGCACATGCTCTCTTATAAAGTGATGCCTAATATCAATATGCTTAGTCGTAGAATGATGTATAGGATTTTTAGTCAAATTTATGGCACTTGTATTATCACAAAATATAGGCATATTTTCAAACTTTAATCCAAAATCACAAAGAGTTTGTTTCATCCAAAGAATTTGAGCACAACAACTAGCAACCGCAATATATTCCGCTTCGGTAGTTGATAAAGCAACCGAATTTTGCTTTTTACTAAACCAAGAAACTAAGGAACTACCAAGAAATTGGCAAGTCCCACTAGTACTCTTTCGGTCAAGTAAACTACCCGCAAAATTCGCATCGGAATATCCTACCAAATTAAATTCAACATTTCTAGGATACCACAAGCCTAAATCAATAGTTCCAAGCAAATATTTAAAATTTCTTTTAACGGCATGCACATGAGATTCTTTAGGACAAGATTGAAATCTAGCACAAACACATACACTAAACATAATATCGGGTCTACTAGCGGTTAAATAAAGTAAAGAGCCAATCATACCTCGATAAGTCTTTACATCCACACATTTACCTTTCTCATCCTTGTCAAGCTTAGTGGATGTGCTCATAGGAGTTTTGGCAATTTTACCTTCATTGAATTTGAACCTTTTGAGCAAATCCCTTGTGTATTTCTCTTCACTTATGAAGATACCATCCTTGAGTTGTTTGATTTGGAGTCCAAGGAAGAAGCTAAGTTCTCCCATCATACTCATTTCAAACTCCTTATGCATGCATTTAGAAAATTCTTCACACATAGAAGGATTAGTAGAACAAAAAATAATATCATCCACATATATTTGCACTAGAAGCATATCATTTTCTTTAGATTTAATAAAGAGAGTAGTGTCAATTTTACCCATCTTAAAACCATTCTCAATAAGAAAATTACTAAGTCTATCATACCAAGCTCTTAGAGCTTGTTTTAAACCATAAAGAGCCTTTTTCAACTTAAAAACATGATTTGGAAAATCAAAACTTTCAAATCCCGGAGGTTGTTCCACATAAACTTCTTCCATAATATAACCATTTAAAAAAGCACTTTTCACATCTATTTGGTACAAAATAAAATTCTAATAAGAAGCAAAAGCAAGTAGCATTCTAATGGCTTCTAATCTAGCAACGGGTGCAAAAGTTTCCTCATAATCTATTCCTTCTTCTTGACAATAACCTTGAGCTACAAGTCTAGCTTTATTTCTAATGATATTTCCATTTTCATCCATTTTATTTCTAAAGACCCATTTCGTTCCAATTATAGAAGTATTAGAAGGCCTAGGGACTAATTCCCAAACTTTATTTCTTTCAAATTGATTTAATTCTTCTTGCATAGCTAAAATCCAAAATTCATCACTTTCGGCATCTTTAAAATTTTTTGGTTCAATTTAAGAAACAAAAGCAATGTTATTAAACATATTAAGGGAAGAACGAGTTTTCACACCTTGTTCGGGATCACCAAGAATTAGATCCTTAGGATGGGATGTAGCATACTTCCACTCCTTAGGCATGGATGAAAAATTGTCCACCTTATTTTCGTTGATGCTCACTTCTTGCTTACTTGAAGCAATCTCTTTGTTTTTGTCACTAACAAGTAAATCTCCAAAATTTCTTTCTAAAGAATCACTACAAAAAGAATGATTAGAAACAACATTGCAAGATTCATCAAATAGATGCATAGATTCCTCAACTATCAAAGTTCTTTTATTGAAAACTCTATAAGCTTTACTAGTAGAGGAATAACCAAGGAAAATACCAACATCCGTCTTAGAATCAAATTTTCCAAGCTTTTCTTTGTTATTCAAAATGAAACATTTGCAACCAAAAACTTTGAAATACCCAATATTTGGAATTTTGTTATGCCAAAGTTCATAAGGAGTTTTATCTAAAGAAGGTCTAATTAAAACTCTATTTAAAACATAACAAGCGGTATTAACGGCCTCCGCCCAAAAATAAGAAGGTAAATCATACTCATGTAACATTGACCTAGCAAATTCTTGCAAAGTATGATTTTTCCTTTCAACCACACCGTTTTGTTGAGGAGTTCTTGGAGCGGAGATGTTATGAGAAAATCCATTTTCTTCACAAAAATTTTCAAAAGCATTACTATCAAATTCTCCTCCATGACAAACTTGGATTGGTCTCCTGTCAGGTGCCTTGAGCAACCACTATCCAAGTACCACTTACTTTTCTTGGAAGCTTTCAAACAAACCTACAAACACAAAAATTTAAATTTGATCCTTTGGTACCCATACTTGTTTGGGTCCTAGAAGGTTAGCATTAACAAACTTGGGGATCCATTTCATTTTTGCATTTTTATTGAAAGCATAAGATTTAGACAAGTAACAAGAATAAAATTTATGTCCATACTTGCCACATGAAAAACAAACAACATTATGCAATGAATTATCTTTTACAACAAATTTATGCATTTTACTTTTCTTGGAGAAAATTTTTCTTGGAGCATTGTGAAACCTTTCTCTTTGAGAAAAATTTCTTCTAGTAGTTTGAGCATATTTTAATTTAAAGCACTTAGGTCTTATATGACCTTCAACACCACAATAATGACATATAGGTACAAAGTTAATTTTAGTATGTTTAGATACAACTTTAGGAGCAACAAGCTTAGGCATGTTAGGAGATGCTTTAACAAAGATAGTTTTAGAACTTGAGGGAGTAGAGCATTCATCAATATAGCCTAAACCTCTTTTATCACCATAAGGTTTACCTACTTCAATAATCCTGTCCAACCTTTGAGCACCTATTGTTAATTTTTTAATAGAATCTTTAGCCTTATCAAGTTCCACTAAAGCATTTGATTCATTTTTCTTAAGCAATTTAATCAAATTATCTTTTTCACAACCATCATGCTCAAGAAATCTAATTTTATCAAGTAATGCATTTTTCTCATCACAATCAAGAACATGCTTATCACAAGAGATATTTACAACATCATGCTCATTTTTCTTTAAGCAAGCAATATCATCAAGTAAAGGCTTATTTTCACTAGTTAAGACATTGTATTTCTTTTTAAGCATAACATATTTAGAACCAAGCTTTTCTAAATCATTTTGCATATTCTCAAAAGCTTCAAACAACTCATCATAAGAAAGGGGATCAAGAGTTACCTCATCATCTTGTTCATCCTCCTTGTCACTATGAGCCATGAAGCAAAAGTTGGCCACTTCTTCATTCTCACTTTCACTTCCACTTTCATCACTATCATCCCAAGTAGCCTTCATTGCTTTCTTCTTGGATTTCTTGGATGATTTAAGAAGAGGACAATCGGTTCTAATATGACCCGGTTTTTTGCACTCATAACAAATTACCTCATCCTTTTTGCTCTTTTCACTTTTTGACTCTTTTTGGTTGGAGAAATTCTTGATGAAATTGTTTCTTTCTCTTGATCAAAAAGGGGAAGATTGTTGGCTTTTTGGTCTTAATCTCAAATTAATTAATTTTAATTAATTAATTAATTAATGTTTTGATGATAACAAACTTAATTTTATTGATTGACATTTTTTGTATTTTAAAGTGTCCACAGTGTAGAGCTCGTTACAACGATTCCAACCACTATTAGATCGTCCAAATCGGAGCTCAAACGGAGAAGTTACGATCGAAACAAATTGGAAGGAAAAATACCCGAGAAGATGATGTGGACGGTTCGTAAGCTAACAAATGACAAGCTTCTTTTTAAAATATATATATATTGAAAAAGAAAAGAAAAAGATAAAAAAAATCAAAAGTTACCGTTGGTATCTTTGTTAAAAAAAAAATTAATCACTTCACATTAAATACAGTGTTAGTATTTAAAAAAAAATAAAAAATTTTGAAAAGTTTACCGTTTTCTCACATATATATTATTATTATTATTATTATTATTATTATTATTATTATATATATATATATATAATTAAAAAAAACTTGTCACTTCAACTGTCACATCTTTGTTTTATATATATATATATATATATATTTATTTATTTATTTATTTTATTTTATTTTATTTTATCATTATTATATATATATATATATATATATATTATTCTTAATTTATTTTTTTTATCCCAACCCTTCATTCTTAATGATTAAGATCTAATGGTTTAAAATTAAACTTGATTTTTTTACCATTTTCTTCCCTCTATTTAAACTAAACTTCTCATTCAAAATTATACAACAATTCTCTTATTCTCAATCCTCCATAACTTCAAAATTTTCATTTTGCTAATCTCTCCAAGTTCTTAATTTTTCTTTCCATCTTGTTTGTGAGAGAAATTTTATTGTTGTGAGGATTGAAATTTTTGTGAGCTCAAATTTGTATATTTACTTTATTTGAGAGTTTGTAAGTGTGTGTTTCAAAATCTTCAACTCATTGTAACAGTGTGATCCTCACCGTGGAGAGGATCGTCTTTGCTCTTGTGAAGAGCAGTGTATCGGTTTGACTCCTACCGTGGAAAGAGTCAGAATTTCAATTTACAACCCAAGAGGTGGTTGGGGAGTGGAGTAGGACAGTTGTGCCGAACCACTATAAAAATTCCCGGTGTCAAATTTCTCTAACCCTCTATCTTATTTTTTTTTGCAATTAATCTTAAAATTTGATTGTTTGCTTTAAATTTCTCTTGTTTGCCTTAGAATTTATTTTATCTTACTTTGTTAAAATTGCATATCTCAAAAACTGAAGGTGCACGAGCTTAACTACCCCACGCACGACTTAGAACTAGCAGCAGTTGTCTTCGCCTTAAAGTTGTGGAGACACTACCTTTACGGAGAAAGAATTCAGGTCTTCACGGATCATCAGAGTTTGAAGTACCTTTTCACTCAGAAGGAGTTTAATTTAAGACAGAGACGGTGGCTAGAGTTAGTGAAGGATTATGATTGTGAGATTAGTTACCATCTAGGTAAAGCAAATGTGGTGGCCGATGCTCTTAGTAGAAGAGTGTGGCATCTCTTGTAATGGTCTGCAGTCCAATACACAGCGAGTTGGAACGCTTGGAGGTGGAGCTGACGTTGGATGATGTCTTCGCGTTGTTGGCTCGACTCTCAGTGGAACCTAGCCTGAGACAGAGGATCATTGTTGCCCAAAAGGAAGACCCTAGCTTGGCCAAAGGCTTTAGTATGGTGGGCCATGGTGATTTCACTCTCTCGGGTGAGACAGCTTTGCTTTTTCGCGGAAGGTTGTGTGTGCCAAAAGATTATTCTTTGAGGAATGACTTACTGGGAGAGGCACACAATACTCCCTACTCGGTCCATCCAGGAAGTACCAAAATGTACTAAGACCTCAAGAAACAGTACTGGTGGCATAACATGAAGAGGGAAATAGCTCAGTTTGTTATCAAGTGTTTGACTTGCCAACAGGTAAAGGCTTCAAGACAGAGACCTGCTGGATTGCTGCAACCTTTGAGCATACCAGTTTGGAAGTGGGACGATGTGGCTATGGACTTCATTACAGGACTACCAATGATGGTTAAGGGATTCACTGTGATTTGGGTAGTGGTAGATCGTTTAACCAAGTCTGCTCACTTTATTCCCGGCAATGCCACGTATATAGTAGAAAAATGGGCGGAACTCTATTTATAGGAAATTGTCAGGCTACATGGTATACCGGTATCCATAGTGTCCGATCGAGACCCGCGTTTCACCTCGACTTTTTGGCGGAGTCTACACAAGTCCCTGGGCACTAAGTTGGACTTTAGCACGGCGTTTCACCCCCAAACCGATGGTCAGACGGAGCGTGTGAACCAGATTTTAGAGGACATGCTCAGAGCTTGCATGTTAGACTTTGGTGGTAGTTGGGACAGGTACCTCTACTTAATAGAGTTCGCTTATAATAACAGTTTTCAGGCCACGATTGGGATGGCCCCATACGAGGCACTGTATGGGAAGGAGTGTCGGTCTCCGGTTAATTGGAACGAAGTCGGAGAAAGAGTTCTCTTGGGACCGAATTTGGTGTAGGCGACTAACACTGCCATTCAAAAGATAAGGGGAAGGATGCAAGTCGCATAGAGCCGACAAAAGAGTTATGCAGACGTCAGGCGTAGGGAGCTCGAGTTTGTGGTAGGTGAACGGGTGTTTCTTCGTGTGGCACCCGTAAAGGGGATTTTACGATTTGGGAAGAAGGGCAAGCTCAGCGCGAGGTTCATTGGGCCTTTTGAAATTTTGGAACGTATCGGCCCAGTCGCGTATAGGTTGGCCTTGCCACCATCGTTGGCAGCGGTTCACAATGTGTTTCACGTGTCGATGCTAAGGAAGTACATTCATGATCCTTCGCACGTCTTGGACCCCGAACCATTGCAACTGGATGAGTCCTTGTGCTACGAAGAGGTACTCGTCAAAATTTTGGCAAGAGAAACCAAGTTGTTGAGGAACCGGACGATTCGCTTGGTTAAGGTTTTATGGAGAAACCACCAAGTGGAAGAAGCTACTTGGGAGCGGGAGAACGATATCGAGGCGAGATACCCTGAACTGTTAGAACAGTCAACTTTCGGGGACAAAAGTTTTTGAAGGAAGGAAGTCTGTAACGCCCCGAGTCCCTCAGGTTAGTTAGTCTCGAATAAAGAGATTTTTTTTTCTTTTTTTTTCTCTTTCTCTCCTTCATTTAATTTTAAATTTATTGTTAATTAAAATTATCGATTGTTAATTAAATTTATCTTTACTATCGGGCTCTAAACTTCAATTTAAATTTATATTCGTCGGACTTCGTGTAGTGGGCTTTGTTTTAAAGATGGAATGGATTGGGGAGTTGTGAGATGCATTGAAATCATACTAGTGGTGGTGTTGTTGAGGGGCGTTGTGGTGGTTGGTGGTATTAAGGGGTTAGTACTGGAATCTTGGTTGGAGGCTAGAAACGATATGTGGAGTTTTGCAAATTATGAAGTGAATTGGTGAGTGTCAGGGCCTCGGGTATAAATGGTCGGGGGCTGATACGTCACTAATTGGGTATCGAGGCCATGGGTATAAATGGTCGGGGGCTGATACGTCACTAATTGGGTATCGAGGCCTCGAGTATAAATGGTCGGGGGTCGATGCGAGGAGTCTTTCGAAAGGGAGAACTATTGGGGCCTTGGGTATAAATGGTCAAGGGCGATTGTAAGACATCGAGGCCTCGGGTATAAATGGTCGAGGGTCGATGCACTAGTGTCGGGGCTCTGGGTAAAAATGGTCAGGGGTCGACACTACCAAAAGAATGGTTTCGAAGAGCTCGAATAACTGAGGTGAACATAGTTGTATGTGAGGTGTTAGGGAGCCAGGTGGACGATGATGGTTTTTATATGATTGTGGTTAGCATCGGGTCTGGTAGAGCATGTTTATGGATGAATGTATAATGTATTAGTAGAGCATGTATATGGTTGTTCGCATACTGTACTGATAGAGCATGACGTTGTATGTTTCCTTTATGGTCATGGGCATGATGTTGTGTGTGCTTGATGAGGGCTACTTACAGAGTATATTTTATATACTCACCCCCCCTCTACAATGATTGTTTCAGGTGAAGGAGTCGTGGGTGACCGTGGTGATGGGACGGAGGAGACCTGATGAACAAGGACCATAGGCTGCTTAGTTTTTCTGTTTAGTTTAATTCATTGGTTAGGGCCTTATGTTGTGGCCAATAAACGGTTTATTTGCATTTGAATAATTGAGAGATTTTTCCTTGTTGTTAGTCTTGCTTCGGGTTAGGTGCCTATTTGAGTTTTATTCCTTTTGTTTAGATTCATATGGATTGATTAATAAACTTGCCTCGTGAGGTGGTCCACAAATGTTGTTGAATGTTATTCCATGAGATTGGTTTATCGTTAATTTGATGAGGATTGGAACTTGATTTTTATAAGTTTATGTGTATAGAAGGTTGGCAGGATGTAGCCGGGGTTAAATTTGATTAGTTGGGTAGTTAATGTGACCTAGAGGTGCACGGAAAGATTCTGGGTCGTTACAGAGCAAGTTGGGTACTTTTTCTTGGAGACACTATTGGATACGACCCGCTTTATGATTGTTACAAATGTTGTAAGGTGTCAAAAACGAAGTGATCTTGATTTGTTCATGTAGGAACATGTGAGCGGGGGTGTTCTACGCAATGAGATTATGTAAGACTGACCCTGAAATAATTACTGTTACATATTAATACCGTTTACGGATAACATTGATTAATTTCATTTATCGATGACCTAGATAACTTCATTTAAATCCTGAGCCGTCTATGAACTCCTATTTTTTCAGTATTCTCCCTTGATCTGCATAGGTGAAAGTAAGCTCATCAGCACAGCTCTATATGCCTTTCATTTTAAGGATAAGACTAGGTACATAGCTAGGAACATTCAATTAGCAAGACAGAATTCGCTCATACCCGATTTAGGGATAGTAGAGAGGTTGTTCCCTTAAGGGCTGATCCCGAGTCTTGAACAAGGGGCATCATCCTCTCACTGGCCCGAGAGGAATTAGATTTAGTGATTTGATCCTAAGTCAATTGTTCATTAGAGGGATAGTGGTACTTAAGGAGAAAAGATGTACCTCAGGGGTAAAACAGTTTTTGACCTAGCTAAAGTTATGAACGATCTATGAAGGATCAACTTACCGATGACGGTTATATCGAATGGACACAAATATATCTACAGTGAGGGGAGTGCATCTACTGGCTATAGTGGACAATCCTGTTAGTTAACGAATGTTGATTAACTAAGTTAAAGAGTTTGACCGATTAGTCTCGAATTGTTGGAGCCCATGATCTGTAGGTCCATCGGGTCTCTATGCTAGCTCATAAAGGATAAAATTGATGAACTAGGTGAAGCAAGAATTTGAAGTGTTCAAATTCGGTTTTTTTTTTATTTATGAAATATTGTATTTTATATGAAATATAATATATAATTTAATAATTAATTGAGAATTAATTATTATGGAGAGTATGACTTATTTAAATTAGTTTTAAATCAGTTTAAAGCATGAAAAAGAGTTGTAATTTGATTAATGCGATTAATCAAGTTTAGGTGTCAAAGACCAATTAATATGAGATATTATTTTGGCTTAGTTTTTATTTTAATAGACAACTGATATTTCAATTTTTGTTTTTAAAAAAAATTAGAAAGTTTTATTTAAAAATCAAGATTAGTGGAAAGAAGTTGGATTTTCCCACTAACCAGTGGTTTTTGAAGTGTTTCTTCAAGGCATTAACACCTATCTTTTACATGCTAAGGTGGGGTTTGAAGTGGAAGGCATGTAAGCTTTGTCCTTGCCTGCATTTGGTCTTTATATATGTAATGAAGATCACTTGGAGAATGCTAATGCTTCCTTGCATAAGTGCAGGATTTTTCTACTCAAATTTCTATTGTTTTCTCATAGTCATTAGTGCTTTCCCTTTGCTTTCACTCAAAATCCGGTCCCACAACCGTGTTCATCATCCCGAGGATAGCATGGATTCGCCGTTGGTGGTCCCATTGAATTAGGAAAAGAAGTTATAATTGTTATATTAGTTTATGACTTTAATTAGTGAATGCTTGTTTTAGATTTATGTCTTTCATAATTGTTATATATATATATATTTTATAAGTGTTATAAAATCACTTAGACTTTCAAAATCTATAACGAAGACAAACTTGCATACTCAGCTAAGGTTAATCGGTGCAAAGCAATTCATTCCGTTTAATAGTTAAAATAGGGCGATAACTTGTAAAACAAAAGTTGTTTACTCACCCGGTGAGATCTTGTCTAAGGTTAGGGGTACTTAAGTTGACGGTTTACGGAACACCTCCTACCTGGAGATCAAATCGGCATCTGATTCAATAACCCTAGTTGTATGAGCATGCGTGAGAGATGTGAGGTAATAAAATTGTTTTATCACCTAGACATCGTAGGTTAATCCTGGTATAAGAGTTATACTAGGGAAAATCACCTAGACTTAGGTTGTATATAATTAACCGGTATATAGCCACGTAATTACCCACTTTTTAATATAACACTTTAGTGGGAGATTAATAGTGTATGAGATACATTATTTCTAGCTCTCACGTCCCTAAGAGTTCACACCGTGAGATTCATGCTCGGCTTCGTGTTGCTATTTGGGCAACCTCCCTTCGAAAAGTATTTGCATGGGTCAATAACAAGGTGAATAGGGGAAGTAGTTCACAGTAAGTGGGTGAAGGGTGTGTCAAACACGTCCTACGGTCTCTTTCATTATGACGCACCGTGAGAATCTTATGTTGGGCCTACTTGGCATTTATAAGTGTCTATCCCTTCGGAGGTTTGTAACATAGGATTTGGAACACCATGAACTCCAGAAATGTATAGGGTTACTTAGGTCCATTTTCAGCAATTGTCTCTCCTTCGAGGGCTTGATTCCAATCTCTGTAATTCGAAAATGGCGGGTCTACACTTACAAGACTTGCTAAGTGTTAGTAAGTTCTTGACCAAATTAATGATAACTAAGTACTATAAGAATAAAAGTTATTCCAAAGTTATTATTTAGTCAAGAATGTCTTGATTCAGTGAAGGAGTAGTCGACTGCCCTTCGGTTGGGGCTATTCTGACTCACTGAAGTATCGTTGTAAAAGTAATAATGAATGGATACATTATTTCTTGCTAAATAAAATTGGTTGAAATAATTAAGAGTTATACAATTCACTAATAGTTTTGTTCACTTTTCAGCAATGTCTACTTATATTATGCAACTCCTACGGAATATGGAAATCAAATTTAAACACAATACTAGTTATTGACGATCTACGGTTCGTTTTAATGGAGGAGTGTCCTCCAGCCCCTACGCCTAATGTAAACCGAACAGTTCGAGATGCATATGATAGATGGGTTAAAGCTAATAAAAAGCTCGTGTCTACATTTTAGCCAATATATCGATGTATTATCTAAAAAGCAGGAGAGATTAGGTACTGCAAGAGAGATCATGGATTCTCTACAAGCCTTACTTGGACAACCATCAACATCTATCATGCATGATGCGATTAAGTATGTTTACAACTGCAGAATGAAGGAAGGATCTTTCGTAAGGGAACATGTTTTGAATATGACGGTTTACTTCAATGTTGCAGAAGTGAACGTCGCAGTCATGAACGAAATAAGTCAGGTTGGATTCATCACGCAATCTCTTCCGAAGAGTTATTTTCAATTCAAAACGAATTTTATGGTGAATAAGATTGAATACAACCTAACGACCCTTCTTAACGAAGTCCAAATTTACGAATCTTTGTTGAAAAACAAGGGTTCTAAGGCTAAGGCAAATGTTGCTACTACCTTAAAGAGGAAATTCCTCAAGGGATCTTCCTCTAGGAGTAAATCTGGATCTTCTTATCAGAAGAAAGTAATTCAAAAGCAAAAGAAGAACAATGGGAAGGGGAAGGCTGCGGCTGCGGCTGCGGCAAAAGGCAAGGAAAAGATTGCAAAAGGAAAATGTTTCCATTGCAATGAAAATGGATACTGGAAAAGAAATTACCCCAAATACCTCGTCAAGAAAAGAGCTGAGAAGGAAAAGCAAGGTAAATTTGATTTACTAGTCATTGAAACATGGATAGTGTAGAATGATGATTCTACTTGGATACTAGATTCAGGAGTCACTAATCATGTTTGTTCTTTATTCAGGAAACTAGTTCCTGGAGGCAGCTTGAAGAAGATGAGGTCACTCTTCGGGTTGGATCAGGGGAGCTCATCTCAACAAAAGCAGTGGGAGGAATTAAGTTGATTTTTGGAAATAGATATCTGTATTTGGAAAATGTTCTTATGTACCTTCCTGTCAAAGGAACTTGATATCTATTTCATGTTTGCTAGAAAAATTTTAAATCGTAAATTTCAATCTTAATGAAGCGTTCATTTTGAAAAGAGGCGTACAAATATGTTCTGCATACCTAGAAAACAACTTATATAAGTTAAAACCAACAAAAGTTGAGGCTGTCTATAATACTGAAATGTTTAAAACAGCCGAAACTCAAATTAAAAGGCAACGTGTTTCTCAAAGTACCTATCTTTGGCACTTAAGACTTGGATATATTAATCTCAATAGGATTGAGAGCTTGGTTAAGAGCGGACTTCTAAGTAAGTTAGAAGATGATTTTTTGCCGCCATGTGAGTCATGTCTTGAGGGAAAAATGACAAAGAGATCTTTTACTGGAAAAGGTCATCGAGCCAAAGAACCCTTAGAACTTGTACATTCAGACCTTTGTGGACCAATGAATGTTAGAGCTCGGGGAGGGTATGAATATTTCATCAGCTTTATTGATGATTAGTCTAGGTACGGTTACATTTACCTGATACGTCACAAGTCTGAAGCCCTTGAAAAGTTCAAGGAGTTTAAGACCGAGGTTGAGAACCAATTAGGTAAAACGATTAAGATACTTCGATCAGATCGAGGTGGGGAGTATATGGACTTGAGATTTCAATACTATATGATAGAACATGGAATCCAATCACAACTCTCTGCACCAGGAACGCCTCAGCAGAACGGTGTATTTGAACGAAGAAACAAAACATTGTTAGACATGGTTCGTTCCATGATGAGTTTCGCTCAGTTGCCTAACTCGTTATAGGAGTTTACAGTAGAGACTGTAGCTTACATTTTGAATAACGTTCCCTCTAAAAGTGCTTCAGAAACACCTTATGAGTTATGGACCGGGCGTAAAGTTAGTTTACGTTATTTTCGAATCTGGGGTTGTCCGGCACACGTGTTGGTACAAAATCCTAAGAAATTGGAACGTCGTTCAAAATTGTATCTTTTTGTAGGATACCCTAAAGGAACGAGAGGTGGTCTGTTTTATGATAATCAGGATGAAAAGGTAGTGGTATCGACAAACGCCACATTCCTAAAGGAAGACCACAAACAAGATCATAAGCCTCGCAGCAAACTAGTATTTGAAGAGATTTCTAAAGATGCTACAGATAAATCAACAAGATTTGTTGATCAGGCTGGTCCATCAACAATAGTTGATAATAGACCAAGCACATTTGGTCCGTCACATCCTTCTCAAAAGATGAGAGAGCCTCGACATAGTGGCAGAGTTGTGAGACAGCCTGGCCGATATATGGGTTTAATTGAAACTGAAGTCACCATACCTGATGATGACTTAGAGGATCCATTGACCTATAAAAGGGCAATGTATGACGTTGATCAAGATCAGTGGATCAAAGCCATGAACCTCCAAATAGAGTCTATGTACTTCAATTCGGTCTAGGAGCTTGTAGACAAACCAGATGAGGTAAGACCTATCGGTTGCAAATGGATCTATAAGCGTAAAAGAAACCATTCAGGAAAGGTACAAACCTATAAAGCCGATTAGTAGTAAAGGGTTACACCCAAGTGGAGGGGATGGACTATGAAGAAACATTTTCACCTGTTGCTATGATTAAATCTATTAGGATACTTTTATCTATTGCCACTTTCTATGATTATGAAATTTGGCAAATAGATGTCAAAACTGCCTTTCTGAATGGTAATCTTGATGAAAGTATCTATATGGTCCAACCATAAGGGTTCATAGAACAGCGTCAGGAGCAAAAAGTTTGCAAACTTAAAAAATCCATATGGTTTAAAACAAGCATCCAGATCCTGGAACATGAGATTTGACGCTGCAGTCAAATCTTACGGTTTTGAACAAAATATTGATGAACCTTACGTTTACAAAATGATCAACTCCATGGTAGCCTTTTTTGTTCTGTATGTAGATGACATCTTACTTATTAGGAATAATGTAGGATATTTAACTAACATAAAAAATTGTCTAGCAACCTAATTTCAAAATGAAAGATCTTGGAAAGGCACAGTATGTTCTAGGTATCCAAATAGTTCGGAATCGAAAGAACAGAAAGCTGGCTATGTCTCAAACATCTTATATAGACAAAGTGTTGTCTAAGTATAAGATGCAGGATTCCAAGAGAGGTATTCTACCTTTCAGGTATGGAATACATCTGTCGAAGGAACAATGTCCTAAGACAGCTTAAGAAATTGAGGATATGAGACGTTTTCCCTATGCATCAGTAGTCGGGAGTTTGATGTATGCAATGCTATGTACCCGACCAGACATATGCTTTGCATTAGGGTAGTCAATAGGTCTTAGTCCAATCCCAGTTATGCACATTGGACTGCCGATAAGAATATCTTTAAGTATCTTAGGAGAATAAGGAACTATGTGCTCGTGTATGGAAATAAGGATCTGATCCTTACTGGATACACTGACTCCGATTTTCAGACTGATATAGACTCAAGGAGATCTACTTTGGGATCGGTGTTCACTCTTAATGGAGGAGCAGTAATGTGGAGAAGTATAAAGTAGAGCTACATTGCGGACTCCACAATGGAAGCAGAATATATTTCTGTATGCGAAGCAGCCAAGGAAGCAATATGGCTTGGGAAGTTCCTAAATGATCTGGAAGTTGTTCCAGACATACATCTGCCCATAACTTTGTATTGCGATAACAGTGGGGCAGTGGCGAACTCCAAAGAACCAAGAAGCCATAAGCGCAAAAAGCATATTGAGCGCAAATACCATCTCATCAAAGAAATTGTGCAGAGTGGAGATGTTAATGTAAAACAAATAGCATCTGAGCACAACATTGTTGATCCGTTTACGAAGGCCCTCCCGACTAGTGTTTTTTAGAATCACTTAAAGACTTTAGGACTCTGTTTAGAATAAACAGGGAAAGTGGGAGAAATTGGGTGTGCATGCCCTAGTTTATTGTATTTACATTTCTCACATTTAACTTAACCATGTTGCAACCCACTAGGAGTTTTAGTCCAACTGGGAGTTTGTCAGGTATTTTGTCATAATACTCGTAGTTTGTAAACAATGAACATTAATAAATGTGAGGTTATTCAGACAAGTGTTTAAAGTGAATTTTTTTAAACTATAAATCCAATAAACTACGAACTCTTCGCTATTATAATGAGTACTTGGACTTTATGTGGAGACATAAACTAGATCAAGTTCAAGTAAATAGCCTAAATAGTCTATAGTACATGGATCAAGTTGGGTACTTTTTCCTGGAGACACTATTGAATACTGCCCGCTTTATGATTGTTACAAATGTTATAGGTGTCATAAACGAAGTGATCTTAATCGGTTCATGTAGGAATATGTGAGCGGGGGTGTTCTACACAATGAGATTGTGTAAGATTGACCCTGAAATAATTACTGTTACGTATTAATACCGTTTATGGATAACACTGATTAATTTCGTTTATCGATAACCTAGATAACTTGATCTAAATCCTGAGCCGTCTATGAACTCCTATTTCTTCCGAATTCTCCCTTGATCTGTATGGGTCAAAGTAAGCTCATCAGCGCTGCTCTATATGTCTTCCATTTCAGTGATAAGACTGGGTAGATAGCTGGGGACATAGAATTAGCAAGACAGAATTCACTCCTACCCGATTTAGGGATAGTAGAGAGGTTGTTCCCTTAAGGGCTGATCCCGGGTCTCGAAAAATGGGCCCCATTGTAATGACCCCAATTTTTATATGTCATTAATAATATAAGATTGAGACAATTACTCATAAAACATAATTTCATTAAAATAAAATAAGATAAAAACTTGTATTTTTCATCTAAAAATGAAAACGATAACTTAATAAGACTTAACTTATAAATCTATAGCAGCGGAAATCACAAAGTTATTATCCTTAAATAAAACAAGTAAAAATGTGGTATAGTCATAATTAAAAGTATATAAATAAAATTCAACTGTGTCCCATATCTCCTCCTCGTCAATGCCCAGGTCATCCTCGACGTTATTCCCGTCAACTATATAACTATCTGTAAAAAAATTGAAACAACATGGTATGAGTATACAAATACCTAGTAAGTAGTTCCCATCATAAGGAACCTTTCATGCTCAAATACACGCATCATGCTTATATGCATGTATACCTCAACCTAACATATAAACCAACGAACAACTTAACTTAAGATATTTGTGCTTGCTAGCATAAACTTACATATCTAAATCCTTAATTTGGCGTCATGCTATACAGAAATACCCCATACCATAACCGTAAATTCCGCATGTAATATTTATAGGGTAATTACCTCCCATAAACACCATTAACATGAACTAATTTATTTCCTAGGGCCCAGCCTTTAGCAGAAACCATACATGTCATATCATACATCTAGCTGCATAACATAACTGCTTAATTTGGGTATTTCATGCATAACATTAATCTTACCTAAATCCATGACACATAAGACTAATAACTTCACTACGAATGCAATGCATCACACGTTATGTCATGTTTTACTTAAACATGATTTGCTATTAAACATACTTAAAATGACATGAGAAAGCCAAAGAATCATAACATGCTTTGTAATACATAAAATTTAACCACCATCACCATTCAATAACAAAATATATTTAAGCAACATAAATAACATAATTCAATAACAAAACAATGAAACACATAACATAATTCACTTACAATCAAACAATAATACAACAAAACATACAAGGCGGTAACTTATGATAGAATCCACTTACCTAAACTTCGCAAACTAAAAGAAATTCCTTAAAGCTTCCTAATAACAATTAACACAACTAAAATTTAGGACTCAATTACCTAAACTAAGCTTTCTCCAATAAGTTCTCATATCTAGATATGTTTACTATTCTACTAGTAGAAATCCCTTAATAATTAACCAAGTCCATAATAATCATAATATATATATAAATTTGTGAAAAGTAATTTTAAATCTTCATATTAGCCTCTGATTTATATACTATAATATCGATAAAAATAATTTACTGATTTTGCAAATTTACAAAAAAAAAACTAGAGAAAACACGTAGCACTAGTTTTCACAATTTTAAACCGTTGGTAAAACTAATCATAAAAATCAATTTTAATGCATTCAAATACATTTTAGGTTAGTTTAAAGGTGCTGGTCATGGTCTCAAAAATTTAGAATTAACAATCCAAAATTTGATACTAAACAAGCTAAAACTATGAAAATAACATAAACCGTTAAAAACCGTTATGAAGCAATTTTATGAAAATTTTTAGGACCTTTTAAATTCAAATTTTCAGATCTCAAATCAACAAAAATAAGGCCTAAACAGTACCTATTTGATCTTAATAATGAACCCTTAAAATAATTTACATAAGGAAGAATCATGCTTACCGTTGGTGCGTTTTCCTCTCTACCGTAAAGAATAAAAAGAGAAAATTTCCAGTAACTAAGAGAGCTTGAAATGATGATGGAAACCTTAGAAAATGGATATAAACATGCTTAGGTTCTATAAAAATTGTTAGGAAAAATCTACTTACAAAACTAGACTTAAAGAAACCGTTCTTACCGAAAAGACAAAACTGCAATGAACGATCCTTGAAGGGACTTGGAAAAGCAACCACAACTCCTCTAAGGTGTGATTTAAAATGTAGGATAGACGATTGAGAGGAAATTTTCAGATTTGTTTAGAAATGTTCTTCGAGGAAAATGAATGAAACCAACATAGGTAACTTAAGGAGAATGACTTGGAAGATGAAACAAATATGAATCTTGAAAGATGGAACAAACTTCTTCTCTCTCCTCATGCATGGCCAATTACTTAATGGGATTGTTAGTGTTTTTTGGTCTTCCTAACTAACTTAATTACTACATGTGTCTCTTGGGTGGAAGGTGGGTTATATTGCCTAATCATGGTTAGTGGAAGGTGAGTTATATTGTCTAATCATGGTTAGTGGAAGGTGAGTTATATTGCCTAATCATGGTTATGAGTTAAGTACAACTTTCTATATTCCCCCAATTAAGTTAATTTAATTAAGGTAGAAAAATAAAGAGTAAAATAAAGGTAATATGGGGCTTTACTTGGTTAATTACCTTAAAATAAAACTTTGGATAAAATGTATGAAACTTTATAAATACTCAAATAATGCTACCATTACAATTACCATATTTCACAACATTTATCTAATTACTAAAGTAGTATTGTTAATTTTGTTACTTAAATATAATTATAATCTCGCTAATCTTATTAATCTCTTATGCATATTTATTTTTGATTAACATACATAATTAAACATTGATAAGATGAATCACTAAATTTTGTTGTAAATTTCTTTTTAATAAGTAAATAAAATTAACTTGAACTTAATTAGTTAGAGTATTAGAAGCCTACAATTATTAACTAGGATTGATTAAAGTTTATTGGCATAAAGCTAATTAGATTTGACTAGCTTACCTAGAAAAGAACAATAATAATATAATGTCATGAAAATACTGTTAAAGGTAATGCAGGGCATTACAATCTACCCTCCTTGAAAGAACTTTCGTCCTCCAAAATTACTTGCGATTCATAATGGAGGTTGGGATATTTCTCCATAATATCTTTCTCGTTTTCCCACGTTGCTGCGGATATCGAGTGATTCCTCCACATAACTTTCACCATACGAATCTTTCTATTTCTTAGCTTCCTCGTCTCTTTGGCAATGATACATATAGGTTTCTCTTCATAAGAAAGATCCTCGTTGAGTTGAAGTGGCTCAGGATCTAAAACATGGAAAGGGTACGATACATACTTTCGTAACATGGACACATGGAACACATTATGTACCGCTGACATATTTGGTGGCAGTGCTAATCGATATGCTACTTGACCAATGCGTTCCAAAATCTCGTAAGGTCCAACATATCGAGGACTCAATTTTCCCTTCTTTCCGAATCGCAACACGCCTTTCGTAGGAGCTACTTTAAGAAACACATGATCTCCTACTTTGAATTCCAAATCCTTACGCCTATTATCAGCATAGCTTTTTTGTCTACTTTGAGCTCTTTGCATTCGCTTACGAATCAATTGAATAGCCTCATTCGTAGTTTGAATTAACTCGGGTCGCAATAAACTTCGCTCGCCCACTTCGTCCCAATGGACTGGTGATCTACATTTCTTTCCATATAGAGCTTCAAATGGAGTCATGCCAATAGTAGTTTGGAAAGTATTATTGTATGCAAACTCCACTAGAGGTAGATGTGTATCCCAACAGCCTTTGCAATTCAAGACGCATTGTAACGCCCCGAGTCCCTCAGGTTAGTTAGTCTCGAATCAGGAGATTTTCATTTAATTTTAAATTAAACTTTAATTAAATTTATATATATCAGGTTTCGCGTGATTGGTTTTATCTTAAGTTGGGATGGGTTTCTTTTTCTCTTGCGCTTGGTTATGTTGGGCTTTTATTGGGTTGGTTTGGTTTTAAAACAAAGGAAAAGAAAATTAATAAAAAGAAAAAAAAAACACACTAGGTTTCCATCTTTTTCTTCCTCCCCTTGCCCTAGCCGCCAACCCCCTTCTCTTCCTCTCTTCCTCCGGCAACCGGCGATCCCAGCGGCGACTTAACTGCACGCGGCGGCAGGCTTGACGACGGATTCTTCTCGTTCTGGCAGCTTCGAGCAGACCCGTGAACGCCGTGTTGCGGTAGCACTCCGACGATCCTTGGCAGCGTTCGTCTATCCCCGACGATTCCATAGCAGCGACGGCCGGCGACCCACGACGTTCCAGCGGCTGCGAAATTCGTAGCAGCAGCAGCGGCACAACCTCACTTCTTCAATCAATTGCACGTCGAGAACACCAAAGACCCGAACGGTAGTTGACGTGCCGATTCTGCAGCAACAGCGAGGATCCGAGCCTAGTTGCAAAGGACAGAGCTTCACAGTGGTGCCATGGGCGGTGGCTCTGTGTTTACTAACTCAGGCGGGTCACAGGTGCAGCGGCGGACTGGAGTGTGGCGACTGTGTTTGGGTGTTTTTGGCGGTGTCTCGGAGTTTCGGTGATAACCCACAACCCGTGGAAGCGTAGTTTGGATGACCCAGACGTTGTTTTAGCGTTCAACAGCGTCGAAAGAGGATTTGGAGTATTTTTCCCCTGCTGTAAACACGTAAACTGCAATGTTTGTGGTGTTTGGCGATTACCCACATCCGTTCGAAGCCCGATTTAGGCTACCCACACCTTGGCAAGCTAGATCTAAGTTACCCACACCTATACGAAGTCGATTTTGTGGTAATGAGTCATTTGAACCCTCTTAGAATTAATTTCGAAGGCTGAATCGTATATGTAACTTCTTGTTTTTTTCTGTTTTAGTGCGTAGGTGTGAGATTGACGCAAAACTTAGGGGCGCGGTTGGGTGTAAGTAGACAAAGGGCATGTGCGTGCGTTAATGTGTGCTAGTTGGTTTTCCATTGTGCTGTTTTGTGATGTTTAATATTGATTTTGATACGCTGTTGTGCTAGGTAACTCTCATTTGTGTTAATATGTATGCTTGGTGTAGTGTTTAATATTCGTTGGTGATAATGGTGAAATTTTGCCTTGTTAAACTGTTGAGAATTGTAGTGGAATGATGTGTGTTTACAAAGGATGCTCGTTAGAATGGAATTATTGCGATTATGCTTTCTTATGATGCAGGCGTGCTAGTATAGTTTATAAAAATGTTTCTTTATGATGTGAGCGTGCTGGTTGAGCATATATAAACGTTTCTTTATGATGCGAGTGTGCTGGTCTGAGTCATATTATTTTCTTATGAGATGTGGGTGTAATAGAAACATATTTTCGGACCCTGTTCGCAAGCTAGGGGTTGTTGTGGAGTTGGTCATGATAAGGAACGTTGGAATCTTGGGGAAAGTGAATGGGTGAGTGTCAGGGCCTCGGGTATAAATGGTCGGGGGCTGATACGTCACTAACTGAGTATCGAGGCCTCGGGTAAAAACGGTCGAGGGTCGATGCGAGGAGTCTTTTGGAAGGAAAACTATTGGGGCCTTGGGTAAAAATGGTCAAGGGCTGATAGATGATGAAGTCATCGGGCCTTGGGTAAAAATGGTTGAGGGTCGATGCAACAGTGTCGGGGCCCTGGGTAAAAATGGTCAGGGGCCGACTCTACTCGAAAAAGTTAGCTTTGGAAAGCTAGGATAGCTGTGATAAGCGTAGAGGTGCTTGAGATGTTAGGGAGCCTCGAGGTTGGTAGCTAAATTGTCCATGGTTGTGGTTATCGCCGGATCTTATAGAGCGTGTCTATGTTTGATTGCATAATGTGATGAAGAGCATGACTATGAATGTTTCATGATTTTTGTTTGAGCATGATGTTTGTGTGTTGTTGGTGAGGGCTACTTACGGAGTATATTTTATATACTCACCCCCTCTCTACAATTATTGTTTCGGGCGGAGGATTTGTTGGTGACCATGGTGATGAAACGGAGGAGACATGACGAGCGAGGACCATAGGCTGCGTAGTTACTTTTGCTTAGCTTAGGTTTAGATGGTTAAGACTTTATGGTTTGGTCAATAAACTACTTGTTCTTATTTGAATAATTGGGAGGTCCCCACTCGTTGTCTACTTTATTTCGGAATAAGTGTTTATTTTAGTTTCCTTTCATTCATTGAGTTTGCCTAGTTGGAATAATGAAGTTGCCTCGTGGGATTGTCCACGGATGATGTTTGATTGATATTCAATAGGATTAATTCATTGGTAAATTGATGAGAGTTGAAGCTTTATTTTATATGATTATTTCACAGGGAGTTGTTATCTCGTGTTTGGAGTTAAGTTTAGACAGGTGGGTAGTTAACGTGACCTAGAAGTGTGTGGGACGTTCTGGGGCGTTACACGCATGCTCTCAACATATCCTCTAGAATCTGATTCACCCATTCTGTCTGCCCATCTGTCTAGGGGTGGAAAGCTGTACTAAATTCCAGCTTAGTACCCATAGCCTTTTGCAAACTTTTCCAAAAAGAGGATGTGAATCTAGCATCTCTATCAGACACAATGGAAATAACGTCGAGATAAACAAAATATATTAAGATTTAGAAAATATAATTGATTAATTAGGTTTCAATATGTTAGGCAAACAATGAAATTCAAAAGAATTAATATGATATGCATTCTCGACTATTTTGATGGATATATATCATTTTGAAAGAAAATAAAAATTATAGACGAGTTTGATGATTGATAGGTAAATTAAGATATATGTACTCGATAAAAAAAAAGTTCTAATGATTTATGTGTACTATAAGTTTCTCATTCTTATACCGCATTAATATAGGTCGAAATCAAAATATCACATGTTTTTTCATTTGTCTCTAGACTTTTAGAATCAGGAACTTCTAACTTTTTTTCTAGATCTTTAAAGATCAAAATAGATACATAAACAAAAGTTGTTTATATGCATAAACGTAGCATGTATTAAAGATTTTTTAAATCCAAATTATAATTTAAATAGATGGTTAACTTTAAAAACTTATTAGTACTAATTTATATAAGTTTTATGCACCAAACTTAGTACTTATGTTTGTTTACTTTAAAATGTTCTTAATAAATCTCTAATTTCATTAATCTAATGCATTTTTTACATTACTTAACTCAGAAATCTACTTGAAATCACTTTATAATCCTAAAAGAATACGACAACATGACACATAAGTGTTAAGTCGAGACAATTAATAGAAGGAATTTATTGGATATAAAATAAAATTCAAGGGTACATACCTATTAGAAACTTTCCTTTTAATGCAAATAAACCAAATATAGACACAAAACCTTAAATATTAAAAAATCTAGTGAAACCTTTTAAATATAGAGACTTTTTTTTTTTTTTGAGAAATTAAATATAGAGACTTAATATACCACAAATTGTAATTCAAACTGAATCACTAAAAAAACAACATTGATTAAACTACACAAATAATTCGAATTAAATGGAGCAGCAACCTCCAAAGTTTAATATTAATGGGTTGCCTTATTCGACATCTGTTGCCGCACCATTAAATCTACTATTTGTTCCTCTAATATGATAAAAGTATATTAATCTTTCATAATATAATTCAAGTATATAGATGATGTAATTATTGCAACGATGAATTAGAAGATAACAAAATCACATGGCTCACACACTGGTGACGAAGCCGATGAACGCTGGAACCATGGAGGACTGGATCAATTGTATCCTTGCATGGCTTTTAAATGCAGTTCAAACTGAACTTATGCCCTAATAATTTATTACTATTTTCTTTGTAAAAAAAACTCATATACATTTTTAATTTTTGTACTCATGGAAAGTTTGGATTATATCTATAGAATGGATGGTTTTGTATGAAATAAATAATGATAAAGTACAACATTGGTTTGAAGCATATGTCAATTACTGCTGAACTATGCTCACTTTAGTCACCCAAACCACACTTTAAATCTTATATATAGTTTTACGTATTTGATGAATAAATAACATACTTAGATGTTTATGGTTTCAATGTGGAAGAATCCATCTATTTTTATTTTCTTTATGTTCTTTAATCAAATTTAAATAAAGCGTGATAATCAATTTGATCTCGAGTTACCTAACTATGAATAAAATTAAAATCTGCCATAACTTACCACGAAAGAAATGCTCAATAATAAAAGATTACTCAATATATTCTCATTGTGAAGGAGTGTCTTTTTATTTATTTATTATCCTTTTTAAATGAAAGATAAATCTTGATAAGTAAACATGAAAATATGTCCTTTTTTGTAAATAATTTGTAAAGTTTTGTCAAACTATACGCATGAAATTTAAAATTTAAAATTATAAGAACTAAATTAAAACTAAACCCGTACTATATCAGCTAAATTAAAACTTTTTAAAATATGAAAATCAAATTGAAATCTAAGTACAAATTGAATTGTTTCTATAGCTTCAAAAGCTCGGTTGACATCGTTCCAACAATGGACGGGGAGCACTTCAATACACAATCGCACGCTTAGGAGTATAAAGAGTAAATATGAGGATAAAAAATATAATTTTAAGTCTATCAAATATTTATTACAACTTTTTTTTTGCATAATAATTATGGTGGTTGATTATCATAGGTCATGTTTCGAGTTTTTTTTTTTTTTTAGACCACCATTGGATCTTATAAGCTTGAAGATATTTAAAATAATTTTGATAATTAAATTAATCTAATTAATTGTACTAATAACATAGATATAATATTTTATTTTTTGGTTAGCTAATAAAATAAAATATATTTTTCAAATATAAAATAAAATATTTGAAAGTATGTAGAGTTGAAAGAAATAAATATAAAAATTAAAGAACTATTTTCAATTTATGTTGATGTTGAATTTGTAAATATATGAAATATTGATCCAAATACTAGGGAAAATTTGGATGAATAGGCATTTTAAAAAGGGAGTATTGATTTCTAGTCATCCTCTAAAAAACCATGTTTTCTAGGCATCATTGGATACTAAATTGCTTTCCTACCCCTCTCCTCCCCTTTATCTCCTTCTCTCCTCGTTCTCATCCTCTCTCTTAGTCCCTCTCTCCCCCTTCCCCGAAAATTTCTTTTCATTCTCTCTCTCCTCCAATATTTTCTCTCTCTTCTCCCTCCTCCATTTTTTTCTAAAATCATGAACAAAACTGAGTTTTCTTTCCAAAAATCTTGACAAAAGACTCATTTTGAAACACTAAAAACAAACTTATTAATATAAAATATCTCTAATATAAGAGGTAAAACTAATAAAATTTGGTTTGTGATTTCATTCGATCTTCTTTTTTTTTTTAAAGGATTTTGTTTATGAAAGGATATGCACAACAGTGTATTTCAGATTGCAGCTCGAACTCAGCCTCCGGACCGATCTGAATACTTGGGCGGACCTGCACAAAAAGGTGAGCACTCCGACCATCAAGTCAGTATAGGTCGGATTCCCAGTTTAGTTCGAGGTCAGAAATCATCGTCCCTGATCGTGGAGTGAAGTCCTCTACTTATGGGTGGTAGTCCCGCTAATCTAGCGACGGTTACACCCGGTAATCTCGGGACCGACGGTTACACCCGGTAATCTCGGGACCGACGGTTACACCCGGTAATCTCGGGACCGTCGGTTACACCTGGTAATCTTGAGACCGATGGTTACACCCGATAATCACGCCGCTGACAGTAGCTCACATCGGCCCCCACCGAGCTTCCCGGTAGGTCGAACCTCGGCCAGGTTCATCTCGGCCCTCATACTTAGTATCTGTCAACGCTAGTGGTGGTGATCTCGGCGGTCCGAGCTGGGGCATGACTCATGGTCACCTTGGGGCACCAATGGTTGTCCTCCACGTGTCCAGGGTATTCTTTCCCCCAAACATTGGCCCCCTCTCTGTCTGGTCCGATCTCGACCTGGCAGAGAAGTTCATTTGATTTGCTTCAGACACGTGGCGACTCCCTATTCGTGGGAAAACATAACCGTTGCGGTGGATTTATCATCGGAATATTCAAATATTCCGACGCTTCGGATCTCCGGGAGGATCCTAGCCGCTCGTTGATTACACATGTACGGTGGGGAAATTTTCCGACGAGCTATAAATACCCCCAACCCTTCAGGTCATACCTTACGTTTCCTGAATTCTTGTAGTTCGATCTGAAGGCAGTTCGAACCCTTGGTAGGTCGGTCTCTTCCCTCACTTTCTCTTTCAAACGTAGTTGCCATGTCGTCCTCTTTTAGCAGCAACTTAGGATCCGATGAGGATTTAGCTCGTAGGTTAGAGTCCGAGCTCGAGGAGATAGAAAACTTTAGGTTCTCCGATGACGGGGAGGATAGTGATGATGCCTCCACCTCGGGTCAGGGTTTGGAATACCCTTCTAGGATACCTGAGCACTACCTCAGATCCCTTCGTAGGGGGTTCGCTATCCCTGAGAACATCCTCCTTAGGATTCCGGAGGAGGGGGAGAGAGCTGACAATCCTCCAGATGGATGGGTCACTCTCTACTTCAAAATGTTTGAGTACGGCCTCCGGCTTCCCCTTCACCCTATTGTCCAAGAATTTCTCTTCCAGACTGGGTTGGCTCCGGCTCAAGTGGCCCCCAATAGGTGGGGTGTCATTTTCGCTTTGGCCATCCTTTTTTGGCTACGAGCTCGGGATAGTGAAGAGGCAGAGCTGTTGGACGTAGACCAGCTCCTCGCGTGCTTCGAAGCGAAAAGGATAGCTAAGAAGCCTGGTCGGTTCTATATGTGCGCAAGGAAAGGCGCAGGCGGTATAGTTAAGGGGCCGACCTCCATCAAGGGATGGGTGAGGAAGTGGTTCTACGCTTCGGGGGAATGGCTTGCAAAGGACGAGTCAGGTCGTTCCTTCTTTGACGTTCCCACTAGGTTTGGGAACCTAGGTACGGAGTAGTTCTTACTTTTTGTGATCTTCTTTCCTGTCATTCAGGTCTAACTCGGATTTTGTCTTCGCGCAGTTTCAATCCGACCAGTCCCCGAGCTTACGCAAGCCTCCTTCGACACGTTGAAATATTACAAGGAGCATTTTCCGAGGGGTAGGAAGGTCGGAACCTTGGTGACCGACAAGCTGCTGCTTGAGTCCGGGCTGCTAGATTACAACCCTGCAGTTCGTCCCATTGAATCCTCAAGGCCGAATCCAAATTAGGTATGCCGAGCTTGCTACCCCCTCCTTTTCCTCTAACTTTGTGTTGATTTCTTTCCTTTGTTTTGCAGCCATGGTTTGCGGGTTTGCGAGTAACGTGAAACGCAAGTCCAAGGGTCGAGCCCATGCTCTTGAGGCCGCCCAGAATTCGAAACCTGCCACTCCTGCTGTGGTAGGGCCAGCCTCGGAAGATCCAGCCCCAGTGATCGAGCTGGAGTCTTCTGGGGGTCCTTCGAGGGAGAAGCGCCCTAGGGATCAGACCGAGGCGGTGGACGTCTCGCCGTTGGGCGAGGAGGTAAGAGAGGAAGTCCCTCTGAAGCGAAGGAGGAAGAAGAAGAAGACCACCTCCCCCTTGGAGGTCAGAGCTCGTGGGGTCCTGCCTGCGAGCTTCGCAGATCGGGTGGACGATCCTGAAGCCAGGATGGGCGGGACGTCCGACGTGACAGCACGGTTCAGAGTTGAGCCGTCAAGTTCTGGGGTGAGGGACCAGGTGTCCCGCATCTCGTCTGCAAGTTTGGACCGCTGCCTAAGGAGGGCGTCCAAATTTGTAAGTGACCCAGGGTCCGTTCTACAGAGGACCATCGACTACGCCGCTGAGGTAAGACTGGTGTCTCCATTTTTGCTCAATTTACCTAACAGGTAGCTCGGTCTAATTTTCTTCTTGGTGTTTTTCCTCAGGCGTTTGTTGCTTCCATTCAATCGGCTCTGGCTGTAAAGGCCGAGCTGGATGGGAGGGAAGTTCTGGCAGCGAGGGAGAAAGAGGAGTTCTCTGCTGCCTTGGAGGCTGCTTCCTCCACCATGAAGGATGAGCTGCTGAAGGCTCACTCTGAGGTGGAAATTTTGAAGGCCGAGGTGGAGACCAAGGTCGAGCTGCTGAAGAAGGAAGAGGACAGACGCAAGGCCCAGCTCCGAGCTGCCCATGCTATCACCAGGGGCTTGGAGAAGGAGAAGGATGACATGCTCCAGGCGCTTGAAGCGAAGGATGAGGAGCTGAAGCATGTGACTGCCGAGCTGGAGACGGCGAAGGAGCGTCTCAGCAATGGAGTCCTATTGGAGGAATCGTTTAAGCAACATCCTGACTTCGATGGATTTGCCAAAGACTTCTCTGACGCGGCCTTCAAGTTCCTCATGAAGGGCATTGCTTCCGACATGCCTGACCTTCAGATCGATCTCAGTGGTCTAAAAAAGAGGTATGCCGAGCAGTGGGCATCTGGGCCTGGCGGCACCCCTGGCCCCCAAGCGTTGGTGGATAAGTATGTCAGAGATCTGGACTCTGACTACTCCGATCTCGAAGAGGACCAGGTCGGCACCACTCAGGGGGGCGCTCTTCAGGCAAGCTCTTAGGCGATCATCCTTCATGAGGCCTTTCTCTGTCTTTCTTCTCTTCTCCTTTGTTTGTAAGTGTCAGGGCAGAGCTGTAAGGTCTATAAGCCTTGGCTCTGCTCTCCTTTCAATAAAGAAGCTCCCATTTGTTTTTACTTTGTTGTCTTCCTTTCTTTGCTTTTTCTTTAAGCTAAAGCCAATGTCACCTCGCACCTCGTACTTTTGAGGTCGCGCCTTCAAAAATACTTGAAATTTTGAATTCAAATCTCTGTCTAGTATTCAATACATTGTACCAACTCTGGATTTTTTAACATCGCACCCTCTACTTAAAAAACGTTAAAAAGCTAAAATCCTAAGTCCGTAGCTGTTCTTCATATCGCACCTCGTACCCTCAAGTTCAAAGGCTTGATCATTTTGAACTTTTCACATCGCCCCTTTACCTTGAAGGTTTGAATGTTAAGTTCGTCAGTGGTTTTGGCATCGCACCTCGTACCCTTAGGTTTTGGAGGATTGAATTTTAACCGACTGCTGGAAAGTGATCGTGTGGGAGTCCGTGGCCCCCATTTAATTTCTGGTCGAACTCGGAATCATGAAATTAAATCATCACATTTCCGATTGAAACAGTTTTTACAGATCCATTGAAAACCATTTCGGCATTTCAAGGATAATAACGCTTCAGGTGCTCCGCGTTCCATGGGTGCGCGAGGACGTCTCCTTTCAGATCGGCCAACATGTACGTCCCAGGTCGGACTATTCCCTTGACTTCAAACGGCCCCTCCCAGGTCGGATCAAGGGCACCCACATGGGTTTGGACCCTCCTTAAGACCAGATGTCCGACCTGGAAGGTCCGAGGTCGAACGCGGGCATTGTAATGTCTGGTCATTCTGCCCTGATATTCCGCCAGGCGTAGCTGGGCCATTGCTCTTCTTTCTTCCAACAAGTCAAGGTTGAGGAGCAGCTCTTCCTCATTTGCTGTAGGCTCGTAATGCTCTACTCTGTCAGATGGCATGCCGATCTCAACCGGGACTACAGCTTCGGAGCCGAAGGCCAGGGAGAATGGGGTCTCACCCGTCGATTCTCTTTAGGTGGTCCAGTACGACCATAGAACCTCTGGTAGCTCCTCGGCCCACCTGCCTTTCTTGGAGTCCAGTCTAAGTTTGATGCCTCGCTTGATGATCTTGTTCACTGCCTCCACCTGTCCATTTGCTTGCGGATGTGCGGGGGACGAGCTAAGGTGACTTATGCCAAGCTTGCTGCAAAAGTCTTTGAACTTGGCGTTGTTAAACTGCTTCCCATTGTCTGTCACAATGGCCTGCGGTATACTAAGGCGACATATGATATTTGTCCATACGAAGGACGTGACTCTGGAGACGGACGACTTATGTTTTTCCGTCGGACCACACTCGTCGACCTTCGATCGAGCTACGAGCACGAGTAGGTAGGCGGCTAGGGGGGAGGGGTGGCTGATTCCGTTATGTGGGAGAGCGCCTCGGCCTCGGCCCACTTTGTGAAGTAATCCACAGCAACCACAGCGAACTTGGTCTGGCCCTTGCCCAAAGGGAAATGACCAATGATATCTACCCCCCACTGCGCGAATGGCCACGGGGCCGAGATGAGGGTGAGCAGCTCGGGAGGTTGGTGGATTATGGTTCCATAGCGTTGGCAATTGTCGCAAGTTCTAACGAACTTCTTGGCGTCCTGGCTGAGGGTCGGCCAATAGTATCCTCGTCGGATCACTTTGGCTGACAGCGACCGGGCGCCTGAGTGATTGCCGCACACTCCTTCGTGGATTTCTCTGAGGACGTACAGGCCCTCTTCAGGGGTTAGGTATCTCAATAGAGGCAGGGAAAAGCCGCGTCGGTACAATGCTCCACCTCCGACCACGAATCGAGCTGCTCGTCTTGCCAACTTTCTGCGCTCCTTGGGGTCTTGTGGGGAATTGCCCCTAATGAAGTCCGCAATCGGGTCCATCCATGAGGACTCTGGAGCGTCGATCTCCATCAGATCTGGCTCTGAGATCAAGGGATTATTTAAGATCTCGACGGGGACTGACCTGGCCAGGTCGGTCTCGTACGCCGATGCTAACTTGGCCAAGGCGTCAGCATTAGAATTTTCTGCTCGGGGAACCCGGCTTACTTCGTAAGTTCGAAACTGGGCGGGGTACGATCTGACCTTGCCCAAATACTTCTCGATTCGGGAGTCTTTGGCTTGGTACTCTTCCTTGATCTGGCTCACAACCAGTTGGGAATCGCTGAAGACCTTAACACAAGAAGCCCCCAATGCTCTAGCGATTCGCAAACCGGCAATAAATGCTTCATACTCAGCCTCGTTGTTAGAAGTCCGGAAGCCGAACCGCAAGGCATACTCAAATCGCTCGCCTCCTGGTCCGAGCAAGAGGACCCCGGCCCCGCACCCCCTCTCATTGGAGGATCCGTCGACATAGATTGTCCACGGTAGGTCGGACTCGCTCAGCTCGGAAGGCGGTGTGAGCTCGGCTATGAAATCTGCCGCTGCTTGTCCTTTCAACGCAGTTCTGGGTTCGAACTGGATGTCGTACTCACTTAGCTCCATTGCCCACTTCATCAGGCGTCCAGAAGCTTCTGGCTTATGGAAGATGTTTTTTAGGGGCAAGTTAGTGAGCACCACCACAGTATGGGCTTGGAAGTATGGTCTAAGCCGTTGGGCCGAGGTGACTAAAGCGAGAGCCAACTTTTCCATTTGAGGGTATCTGGTCTCGGCTTCGGTCATAGCCTTACTTGTGTAGTAGACCGGGTTTTTCGCGCTTCCTCTTGCCTGATTAGGGCCGAGCTGACGGCACTGTCAGACACTGCTAAGTACAACTGGAGTTTGTCCCCTGGCAGGGGTTTGGCGAGCAAAGGTGCCGAGCAGAGGTAACTTTTCAACTGCTGAAATGCTTGTTCGCACTCCGCTGTCCATTCAAACGGCCCTTTCTTTCGCAGGACTTTAAAGAAAGGAAGGCACTTATCTGTCCATCTTGAAACAAACCGGTTCAGGGCCGTAATCCTGCCATTGAGGCACTGAAGCTGCTTCAGCGTCTTAGGTGCCTCCATCTCGAGCACGGCTTTAATCTTCTCGGGGTTGGCCTCGATTCCCCGGTTGTTCACCATGAAGCCAAGGAATTTTCCCGAAGAGACTCCAAAGGCACATTTAGTTGGGTTGAGCTTCATTTGATATGTCCTCAGAACCTCGAAGGCTTCAGTCAGATCGGAGAGATGCGACTTAGACTGCTTGCTCTTGACAAGCATGTCGTCCACATACACTTTCATATTCCGGCCGATCTGCTTGGCGAACATTTTGTTCACCATTCTCTGGTAGGTCGCTCCTGCGTTCTTTAATTCGAAGGGCATGACCTTGTAACAGTACAGACCTTGGTCTGTTATGAATGCGGTATGATCTTGATCTGGGACATGCATCTTGATTTGGTTGTACCCAGAGTAGGCGTCCATGAAGGTGAGCAGTTCGTGCCCGGCTGTGGCGTCCACGAGCTGATCAATCCTCGGCAGTGGGAAGCAATCTTTCGGGCATGTCTTATTTAAGTTCATAAAATCTACGCACATTCTCCACTTTCCGTTAGATTTTTTAACTAATACAACATTGGAGAGCCACTCGGGATACGAAATTTCTCTTATGTATTCAGCTTTCAAAAGTTTGCTAACTTCCTCAACAATTACATCACTCCGCTTCTTGTTTATAGGTCTTCTTTTTTGCTTTACAGGTCGGAATGACGGATCTATGCTGAGGCGATGCGTCATTATTTTCGGGTCAATGTCAGGCATGTCCTCATGGGACCACGCAAAGACATCCGAGTTGGATCTGAGGAAGTGGATTAGCTCCTCTCTGTTGATGGCCCCCAGCTTGATTCCTATGCTTACTTGCTTCTCGGGACTAAGCAGAGGAACAAGCTCGAGCTCCTCAGTGGGTGCGGCAAACTCCCTCCTCGACAGGTCGGCCTCGAACTCGAGCGTCCCATCCCTACCGGCGAGAATTTCGAGGGCACAGACCGATGAGCCTTTGAGTGCGGAGGCATAACACTCCCTCGAAGCGGTATGTTCTCCTCGGACCGTGCCCACGCCATTGGGGGTGGAATACTTCAAAACTTGATGAAGTGTCGATGGAATGGCCCGAAATGAGTGGATGATGGGTCTCCCAAAGATGGCGTTATAGGCCGATCTACCGTCAATTACCACAAACTCGGCCATTTGGGTGACCTGAGTTTGGTCCTGCCCAAGTGTGACTGGCAAGTGGATGCAACCCTCTGGGATGATCGATTCTCCAGAGAACCCAACCAGCGGTGTCGGGCTTTTCGTCAATTACGACCTCGTCCATCCCAGGGCGAGGTAGGTCGGTAAGGACAGGACGTTAGCAGATGCGCCTCCGTCTACCAGCACCCTCCTGACCACCACATGATCAATCAAGGGAGCGATCACAAGTGCATCATTGTGGGGCAGGTGGACCTCCTCTAAGTCTGTACTGTCGAAGGTGATTGGGCAAGTCGGCCTCTGCTCCCTGATGATGCACACCTCGTGCCTGGCTGCACGAGCTAACTCCTTTCTTTTATGTCCGGACTGACCCCCGCTTGGCCCTCCGAAAATGGTATTGATGACCGCAGGTCGGTCAGTGCACCGGGGCGGCTTCCTCGAACGCTTCCACTCTTCCTTTTTCTCTGCCGAGCTGGGCCTGGGCTTTCCCACAAATTTCTTGAAGTAGCCATCTTGAATTAGATCCTCAATTTGGCGCTTCAACTCCCAGCAGTCCGACGTGTTGTGGCCGTGCTCCCGATGGAAACGGCAATACTTGTCCTTGCTGCGCCTCTCCGAGGCTCCCCGAAGTTTCTCACGACGCTTGAGTAGTTTTTCCATTTTAGACTCCTCGATGTTCGTTAGGATCTCGGAAATTGGAATCGTGGTCGGGGTGAAGCGTTCGTAAGGTCGGCTCCTGGTAGGTCCGTTCTCCGCCCTTCGATACTCAGCTCGGCCGCTGGAAAAGGATCCCTTGTCCTTGGACTTGGGATCTGCCTTTTCTATATCTTTTCCACTTCTGCCCCGGCCGATCTTTCGTTCTGGTCGGCCGGTTTTGGTTAGGAGGAGCTCCTGTCCATCGATGACTTTCTTCGCCTTCTGAAGCACCTCGGCGAAGGTGGCCGAGGCCTCCTCTCCAAGTTTCACCGTGAGGGCTTCGTCGGCTAGACCGGTGAGAAAATAGCACATGGCCGAGTCATCGGAGCAGTGTGCGACCTTCAATTGCTCCTCCTGGAATCTGGTGACATATTCTCGCAGCGTCTCACTCTCCTTCTATTTGATGGTGGCGAGATGGGTCGCTGTCTTTTTGTCATAATGCCGAGAAGAGAACTGGGCGAGGAACTCCCTTCTCAGCTGAGAGTAGGTCGAGATCGACCTGGCTGGCAGTCTCCGATACCACAATCGCGCGCTGCCAGTAAGCGCGATCTGAAAGGCGCGGCATTTGATTGCGTCTGATGCCGCTTGGAAATCCATGAGGCCTTCAAAGACCTCAACATAATCCTTGGGGTCCTTCGACCCATCATAAGGCTTCACGGTAGGAGCTTTGAACTTCGGAGGGATCGGTGCTTCCAAAACGTCTGAGGTGAAGGGCGATTCTCCCAAGTCGCCATCGTTCAGTGAACCTTCTTTCTGCTCACATTTGGCCTTTAAGGCCTCCACCTGAGCGTCGAGCTGGCCCCTCAGCTGGTCGAACTCCTCCCTTGTAATCACTCCTGCAGGAGTTGCTGGGTTGTGAGAGGATTCAGCCTGCTGGTTGGAGCTCCTGTGTGAGCGGGATGGTGACTGTCCTTTTCGGAGAGATGAGCCTCTCTTTCTGTTGAGGTGTTCACGGAGGTCTTCTTTCTGGCGAGTGTGTCCCTCGCTCTCGTTGTCTTCGGGATGTTCCTCCTCGACTGGGCCGAGGTGGGAACCCCTTTGCTCGCGTATGCCAACGCGCGTCACTCGGTTCTCAGATCGAGACCCTGCGCCTGCAGCTAATATCATTTCATTATACATTTCCTCCATGGACCGCATTTTGTGCGCATTGCCTCCATTTCTCTCTGGAGTGCATCCAAGTTCTCACTTGTCGGGGCCGAGGCTGGACCCCAGGCGCCCTTCTTAGAGGTTCCACCTCGGCCACGGGTGGCCTTGGATGTCCTTGGGGGGTGCGCAGGTGGTAGAACAGGCGCGGTGATTCGTGTCGACCTGCGGAGGGGTTCTGTTGCTAGGCCGTCGTGACCTTGCCCCTCTACCACTGCTGCTCTGACCTCCCTCTGGTGGGCATCGCTGGCAACTAGAGTCCTTCGATCTGCTGTATTGGTCGAGTTTGCTGGTTGAACCATTTTCGCTCGCATATTGGTTTAAAAGGATTGGGATGACTTAGATTGTCGTCCCCACAGACGGCGCCAAATGTTTATGCAAGGATATGCACAACAGTGTATTTCAGATTGCAGCTCGAACTCGGCCTCCGGACCGATCTGAATACTTGGGCGGACCTGCACAAAAAGGTGAGCACTCAGACGATCAAGTCAGTATAGGTCGGATTCCCAGTTTAGTTCGAGGTCAGAAATCATCGTCCCTGATCGTGGAGTGAAGTCCTCTACTTATGGGTGGTAGTCTCGCTAATCTCGCGACGGTTACACCCGGTAATCTCGGGACCGACGGTTACACCCGGTAATCTCGGGACCGTCGGTTACACCCGGTAATCTCAGGACCGACGGTTACACCCGATAATCACGCCGCTGACAGTAGCTCACATCGGTCCCCACCGAGCTTCCCGGTAGGTCAGACCTCGGCCAGGTTCACCTCGGCCCTCATACTTAGTATCTGTCAATGCTAGTGGTGGTGATCTCGGCGGTCCGAGCTGGGGCATGACTCATGGTCACCTTGGGGCACTAATGGCTGTCCTCCACGTGTCCAGGGTATTCTTGCCCCCAAACAGATTTCATTCTATGATATACAGCTAGGTTATATTTAGAATTAACAAAAAAACTTTGAGATTGATAAATCAATTTCACGAAGAAGCCACGCTTTCTCTCTCTAAAAATAAGATTTTGTTTGTTTAATATTCCCTCCCTCTTCCTCACATCTCCTCTCTCCCCCCTCTCTTCCTCGCACCTCTCTCTCTCTCTATCCGCATCTCTTGCTCTCCAGATCGAGATGGAGGCCAATGAGATCGTGCGAGATCGAGGCTGTGCGAGATCGAGCAAGATCGATGTTGAGCGAGGTCGAGCGAGATCGAGGCTGAGCAAGGCCGAGCGAGAGCGAAATCGCACTTCAACAATCAGCTTCGTTTGCCTTTGGTCGACGTCGCCGACTGCAACTTCGCCAGAGTATTTCTTTCTTTCTTTTTTTTTTAAACCAAACCCTTATTCTCCATATCTTTACCATTCAACTACCTCTACCCTAGATGAACTGTGAATAAATTAAGACCTTTCTGTTTTGAAAATTATACGAATTGAGATTTTTTAAAAAAAAAATGATTTTGATTTTGGGAGATCTTTGTAAATTTGGAGAAATTGTAGGAATGTGTTATATTTAAAAAAATTGAGTTCTAAAAATAATTTGTACAGAATTTTAATTAGTAAAAATTTAATAGAAGAAAAAGAAATATAAATGATTAAGAATCGAAGAACACGAGGAGAGAGTAGACAAGAATAAGAAGAAAGAGAAAAAGGGGGGAGAGAAGGGGGCATGGGTATGAGCCTCATCAATGATCGAGTCGGGTCAGTCCAGCCCAAAGAAGTAATGGTCCAAGCATGGCCCAGGTCCAACCCCTACAGGCCTCAAGTATTGTTTGGGCTGGGCTTGGGCCGGCCCAACCACTCAAACCTAGGCTCATAGCCCAATCCATGGGCATAAGTTGATGAGTCAAAATTGGATCACACTTGGATTGGCTTGTATTTTAATATAGTTTTAATTATTAAATTTTAAATTTTAATTAATTTTCAAACTAAGTATTTTTTTAATTCTAGAATATGTATTTTTATATAATTTTTTGTACATTTTTTGTTTTTTTTTAACTTGAAACAGAAATAATTTGAGATGAATAGAGGTTAAATACAAGAAAAATTAAAAACTTAAACATTTTGAATTGGAACTTGAGAGAATTTGAGATTGAGAATTAGAAAGAAATTGAGATTGAGAATTAGAATTAGAATTTTAGTGAAGAAAAAGGGAAGAATGTTGATATTTATAAGAAAAGTTTGTATTAAAAAATTTTAAAAATTAAAACCTAAATATTAAATATGTTTAAAATAATTTTAAATTTTGAATTTTAAAATATCATGGAGTTGAAAATTTTCAAATCTATTGTACTTTTCAAAACAATGATTTAAATAAAATATTGGGAAGCTGGAGAGTTTCCAAACAACAAAGATTTAAATTAGATATTGGGAGAAGTTTGTTCCTAACATGTTCCTATTTAATACGGTGCATGTCAGCCTAGCCTACCATACCTATGTGTGATTTATTTTTTATAATAAATAAATAATAAATAATATATTAATATTATATAATATAAATATTAATAAATATTGGATCGGATCTTTAGGCAGGCCCAATAGGCCAATCCAAATATGGCCCAAACAAAACAAAGATTCATATCCAATCCAATTTATGGATGGATTGGCTGGGCTGGGCCGGTCAACGTTGACCTTGGGTCGGGCTTAGATCGGGACTGGACTGGGCTTGGGCCGACCTTTAGGCTTTGAGCTCGATGATGAGGCTGACGTGGGTAGAAGAGGAGAAAGAAGAAAGTTTTTTGGAAAGAGAAATAATAATGAGGAAGAGAGAAAAGAGAAAAGTGAAAAGTAAGAGAGAGGAGGGGAAGGAGGAGAGAAGGAGATAAAACAGAGGAGAGCGGTAGGAAAGTAATTTGGTATACAAAGATGCCTAGAAAACATGGGTTTTCTAAACGATGATTAGAAATCAATACTTCATTTTTTAAATGCCTATTCATCCAAATTTTCCAATAGTAGGTGTGGGTTTTCTTTTTTTAATATATAATAAGGTAGATATTGAGCTTACAATTTTTTAAAGGGTGAAATTTAATACATACTACTCATATTTCTCAATTTTGAAAAAAAATTTAAAGTTGTCAAATCAAAAGGACTAAAAGTGCATTTTTAATTGATTTTGCCAGCTTCCATATTAGCAAAACAAAGGTCGTTCTTTTTTTTTTTAACAATTAATTCACTAAAGACTCAACCTCATCATCAGGCTCGAAGCCCAAAGGTTAGCCCAAGTCCAGCTCAAGCCCAATCCAAGCCCGACCCAAAGTCAACGTTTGATCGGCCCGGCCCAACCCAGCCCATCCATAAATTGGATTGGATATAGATCCTTATTTTTTAAATTTGGCCGACCCGTTTGGACCATATTTTGATCAACCTAGGCTTAATCCAATATAGTCTAACATCATTATATATATATATATATATATATATATATATATTATAATTATTAATATATAATTAATTTTTTAAGTTTAATTTTTTTTTTCATTCTCATTCCTCTAAAAGAATTTTTATATTAATATAGTAATACAGTTTATTTCATTAAAAATCAAAATAAATTAAGTTGTAAAAATAATATATAATAAAATTTATTGATAACTTTTAGAAAGTAAAAAATATAGTTCAAAAGCATAAAATAAAAACACAAATTCTAAAACTCAAGATTATATTTTGAATGAATATAAAAAAAATTATTATATGGGCTCAAGCCCGATTCAAAGGGTCGATCCAAGTCCGATATAGCTTTGGGCCATTGATTTAGGCCCATGGATTGAGCTATAAGTCTAGGTTTTAGTGGTTGGGTTGGCCTAAGCCCGACCCAAATAATGCTTGAGGCCAGTAAGATTTAGGCTTGGGCCGAGCTCGGGTTTTGCTTCTTTGGGTCGGGTCAGCCTAATGATGAGGGTGACTAAAGACTTTAAAAAGGCGTGCAAATAAAAATCATCACACCACATATATAAAAAGTAACCTTTCATTTTTCCTCTATTTTGCTATAACAATTCAGTTTTATTATTTCTAATCGCAAAGACTATTTTTCAATATTTCTATTAAATATCTCTGAAAATGTTACTACTTTGAAATAAAGAAATCATCATAAATTTAAACACCATTTTTATTTCACATTTTTTCTTCTTATTTTAAAATTCATCAAACTAAATCAATCCACTAGATGACTTGAACGATAACTTCCCAATTTGATTAATGACTTATAACTAAATCAATAATTTAATTTTAGTGAAATTTTTTAAATCTTTTTATTAACTAAATCAATAATAATAATTACTTTTTGGTCACTTAGTAATAATATTTCTACTCACCATTACCAAATATTCGAAGCTATTTATAATTTTTCTGATTTTGAGTATACTATTTCTCCGAAAATAATTAATAATACCGACAAAAATATAGGTAATTCTACAAAGATATTTGGTAGATAGAGTAATTATATTTTGAACAAAATAATTTCTCTCTCCAAAACTTCCAAGATAATAGAAATAATTTAGTTTTATATTGAAAGGTATAATTTTATAAATTATAATAGTATTTGCAACCTTGTGTAACACTAACTATTTAAGACATTATAATGGTGACTAAAAGTGTTAGAAGGATGTGAACTCAACTGAATAAAATCATAATGACATGATAATAAATGGGAGGAATTACTGTCTTCTGAATTTAGTTCAACTCCTTAACACATCTATCTTCAAACAACTATATTGCTACAAATTAAATTTGGTGTAGCTAAAAATAATACAACGCTTTATTTTCTAAGTACATCTCTTGGCACCTCCTTTCTTTGACATATAAATTCTCATTTTTTACTCGATCAATTAGTTGATACCCCTACTTATTTAAACATATCTCAACTCATCTATTGATTTTTTAAGAAATACCCTGAATCGTAGGGCGTGGATTTGAACTCAGGACTTTTTAGTCGTAGATCGGTACCTAACTCACAACCTTTTAGTTGGAGGTATATGCCAATTATCACTGTACTTTCTTTGGTGATGTCAATTAGTTATCTTATTTATTATTGATCTGTCTCTCATTAATGGAATCAAACTACCTCATTCTCTCTTATCCTACAAATAAATTACACTCTCTTTCTAAGTACACCACCTAACACTTTCTTTTTGGACATATATTTTACAAAGCGCAAATTGCAAAACCATCTCTCGAGTATGGCAATTGTTACAATTATACCCCTACTCTTCCAATTGTATAAATTAAACCTCAAACATTTATAATTGAAAAACTTAGACCCCTAAACCTTAAACTCTCATAGATGATAAAATTGCACACTTTCAATTAATAGTAAAATTAAATCCTAGAATTGATAAAAATATATCTATTTGACAATTCTTTCCACCAATTTTTTTTATTTAAATTATTCTTCATCTTCATTTTTTATTTAAATTATTCTTCATCTTCATTGACAGTGAGCAAATGATTTACTTGCATCTGGATGGCTCCAACATTGCAGTGTTGTAGAGGGAGTTTTTGGATGGTTCAACTCAGAGCTCTAAAAATATTTTCTGTTTGTTTCTAGAGAAAAGTCTCTCTCCTCCACCTCCACAAAATTCTTTAACAACAATCTCTATTCCCCTCTTTCACCGCATTCCTCTATTTGGACCCGCAATTTTTCTAATTCCTTTCTTTCCTGATATAGAAATGAGTGATCACGGAGTGCACGAGGAAAACCTACAAGAGGAGCAAGCTCAAATGAAGCTTATGCTCAAAGTCAACCCAATCATGAGCCAATCATTATGCCACAAGGTCCAATCACAAGAGCTAGAGCTAAAAGACTACAAGAAGGGTCGAATGGTCACTTCCAAGCTAAGGTGTTCACACTTTGTGAAGCGTTGCATCCCTTCAAGCTTGAAAAGACATCTTGTCATCCAATAAACTTCATGAATCTAAAAATCCAGATTCATCCACATATTTAATTTATTATGTATTTTTCAAGGGTTGTGTCTTTTCATCTAAGGGTTGTGTCTTTTCATTGTCTTTTCAATTACTATAAAAAGGGATGTACATTTGCTTTTCAAAGACAACATTTGATGAATGAAATTTCGGTTTGATTTTATTCTCTCTCAAGCTTTAAGCTTTCTTTGTATTCTTGTGTTTAGAATACATGTTTAGAACTTTAAATCTAGTTTGATCAATTAGGTTGTGCAGAGAGTTCGAAATCTTGAAGATAGAAACAAGTTCTCTTTTCATCTTGATCTTTGATCATCTTTTCCAAGCACAAATCTATGTAGCTTTCTTGGGGTTGATTCATCATCTTGTTATTAGGGTTATTCTTATTATTGTTGTGGGGGTTCACCTTGTATAAAGGAGTTCTCATACATAATTGAGTTAGTTCCTTTATCATTTGGTATAAGAGCTTTGGCTCTAAAACATATTATATCTATTTCGCTTGCCTTTGTTCTTCGTCTTTCTTTCTTTCTTCATTCAATCGTTACACCTAATTCCATCTTTCTTGACTCTTCATCTTCTCATAGTTGATTCATCTTTTATTATACTTGCTGGAAAAAAAAGTTTGTTTTCAAGGAAAAAAAAGTGACTCTTCATCTTCTTTTGATTCACACCATTTCACTTATATCTCTTTCTTTTCCATTCCATTTTGCTTATTAGAAAACGTTTCTGTATTTGTTTCCTAAATTTTAGATCTTGTGACTTTTCACATTCTATGCTATATTAAAGTGTTCTTGCATGATTCTCATAAGAATACTGTAAAGACTTGCTAAAGTTTGAGATATTAGAAGTCAAAATGTTTCATGAGAGGCGAAGACGTCATGCGAATCGTCACATTAGTGAGGATCCGTTTTGGAAGGCTATGAGAGCTAATTTTGCTGAAATGCGAAAATCCATGAAGTACATTTCCAAGTTAAATCAAGAATTAAAATGGATGGACCAAGCCAAGGAGAGACAGGCTGCACAATCCATTCAAAGAGAGGAAGATTTTCCCAAGTCTCAAAAGGATGACAAATCAATTCTAAATGAGAGAGAGCTAATTTTGAGCTGATTTGAGCTTGCTTCTCTTTTAGGCTTTCCTCGTGCACTCCGTGATCACTCATTTCTATATCATTTCCATTGTATTTGACGCCGCTTCGACCAAATTAAAAGGATGGATTGCCTGAGCGGTGAATCCCAAGGTCACCAGTATGGTCGGCGTTCAAGCCTTCATTGCCTAGCTTGCCGACCGCGTTCCTACAGTTAAAACCTACAATATTGCTTCCTATTGCTCTGTGAGTCATCCAAGCTTTCCCTCAAGGTTTGGGAAACTTCTGTGGAGTTTTCTGACGGTATCTTGATGAATATTGCAAAATTGAAGGAGTTGGGAGGCGACGACGAAGGTGAGTCATGTCTGACAAGTTGGACCGTGTGTCGATGGAAACAAACCCTGATTTGTTTGGTAGTTCCACGTCAGATCCACCTCAGCGCACGTCCATGAAGCATATTGAGCAAAAAAATGGATGGAAGGAATTGTATAATATATCTTTTTTTTTAAGGTTTAATTTTTACTATTGAAAATTTAGAGGTTGCAATTTTATTATTTGTGTAAGTTTAAGGGTCTAAGTATTTCATTTAGGATAGTTTGAGGGTTTAAATTTTGCAATTAAAAGTTTATGGGTGTAATTATAACAACTACCATATTTTAAAGTGGTTTTTGCAATTTGCCCATTTTACAATTTACAATTTCATTTGGTAAGTTTTGATTGTCTTCTCTCATGAATAAAAATTTGTTTCTCATCCAAAATTTTAAAATGTTTATTTATTAACTTAAATATTTATTATCAATTTTTACTTTTATAATCTTTTCAAAAATATCTGTTGACCTCATTATTTTAGTGATATTTTCATAAAATTGATATCTATGTTGTAAAATTGAGGAACGAAACGAGGCAAAATCGAGGAAATAAAATAAACAAAACAATTCAAAATTCAAAATGGCATTTCCCACAAATTTTCTCACTAATTTCTCACCAATAATTTCTCACTAATTCTCACTAACTATGAGCACCACATTGACCTTATTTATAGGCCATGAATAAACATGTGGTGTGATTTACATGACACTAATAATGTCTAAAATTGAGACATATGGGGCATTAGGGTTTCCACACATGGTGCATGGATAATGGAACATATGGGGTTATGAATAAGAAACACATAGAAGACATATGGAGCATGGATTATGAGACACCTCAAGATTGGACACTAAGCAAGGGTTAGTGGGCATCTATTTAATTTAATAATTCATAATGCTCCCCCTTAGAGAAATATATGCTTAATCCCATTCCAATGTCTTTTTGTAGGATAAGCACTATATCTAGCTAATAAATTAACTGAAAATGTTATATCTGGTCTTGTGTTATTAGCCAGATACATAAGTGCACCAATTGCACTAAGATATGGTATTTCAGGACCAAGAAGCTCTTCATTATTTTCTCAAGATCTTTCATCTCAAATTCTTTCTTAAGATACTCTATTGCCTTTGAAAGTTCTTCAGGAGTTCCAATTAGATTCAAATCATCAACATATACAGTTATAATGGCAAATCCCGACTGTGATTTCTTTATAAAAACACAAGGACATATTGGATTATTCTTATATCCTTCTTTCAACAAATATCTACTTAGACGATTGTACCACATTCATCCTGATTGTTTTAATCCATATAATGATCTCTGTAACTTTATGGAATACAATTCCCGAGCATTAGAATCGGGTACTTTAAATCCTTCAAGAATTTTGATATAAATATCATTATCAAGAGATCCATATAAATATGCAGTGACTATATCCATAAGATGCATGTCAAGACTTTCAAACACAGTCATGCCAATTAAATATCTCAGTGTAATTGCATCCACCACAGGAGAATATGTCTCCTCATAATCAATACTAAGTCTTTGTGAAAAACCTTGTGCAACCAATCTTGCCTTATATCTTGTGATCTCATTGTTTTCATTTATTTTTCTTACGAATACCCATTTGTATCCCACAGGCTTAACATTTTCCGGTGTACGGACTACTAGTCCAAAAACTTGACGTTTTGAAAGTGAGTTAAGTTCTGCCTGGATTGCTTCTTTCCATTTAAGCCAATCTTTTCTCTGTTGACATTCTTTCATAGATTTTGGTTCACAATCGTCACTTTCAGATAAAATGTAAATAGTAACATTATAAGCAAAAATGTCATCAATAACTACATTAGTTCGGTTCCATCTTTTTCGAGTCATAACGTAATTCATTGAAATCTCATTATTATCTTCAGGTACTTGACTTTCCTCAATATCTTTATGAGTAGTCATGTTTAGGATTTCTTCTAGAATATCCTCATTCTCAATTGTGTCATTTTGATTATTGACTATTTTTCTTTTCCGAGGATTTTTATCTTTGGAACCCATTGGTCTACCACGCCTATGGCGTGTTCCAGATTCATTAATGACAACTTTCTGCATTGGGATATCAATTTTCGATGGAACATTCGCAGCTGGTATATGTGACTTGGTCACTTTCTAGGCATCAATAAATGCATCTGGTAATTGATTTTCTATATTTTGCAAATGAATTATTTTCTGAACTTCAAGTTCACATTGATCTGTACGGGGATCGAAATGAGACAATAACGATGCATTCCATGTAATTTCTTTTTCCAACTTCATTATTCCTCCCCCTAATGTTGGAAAATTTGTCTCATTAAAATGACAATCAGCAAATCGTGCAGTAAATACATCACTCGTCAAGGGTTCAAGATATTTAATAATTGATGAGGAATCAAATCCAACATATATTCCTAGCCTCCTTTGAGGACCCATCTTAGTACGTTGTGGTGGAGTAATTGGAACATATACTGCACATCCAAAAGTTCTCAGATGGGAAATATTTGGCTCTTGGCCATAAGCTAATTGTAACAGGGAATATTTATGATAAGATGTTGGTCTAATGCGTATGAGCGATACTGCATGTAAAATAGCATGTCCCCATACAGATGTAGAAAGCTTAGCTCTCATAAGTAATGGTCTAGCAATTAACTGCAATCGTTTTATGAATGATTCTGTTAAACCATTTTGTGTATGAACATGACCTACAGGATGTTCAACATTTATCCCAATTGCCATACAGTAATTATTAAATGATTGGGATGTAAATTCACCGGCATTATCAAGACAAATACTTTTAATTGTATAATCAGGAAATTCTGCTCGTAACTTTATTATTTGAGCAAGTAGTCTTGCAAATGCAAGATTTCGACTTGATAATAAGCATACATGTGACCATCTACTTGATGCGTCTATTAACACCATAAAATATCTGAAAGGACCACTTGGTGGATTAATAGGTCCACATATATCACCATGAATTCATTCTAAAAATGTAGGTGATTCAGTCCCTACTTTAAATGGTGATGGTCTAATGATCAATTTGCCTTGAGAGCAAGCATCACATGATAATTTATTAGATTGAAGAATCTTTTGATTCTTTAATGGATGTCCATGTGAATTTTCAATGATTCTTCTCATCATTATGGACCGAGGATGACCTAATCGGTCATGCCAAATGGTAAATATATCTGAATTTATGAACTTCAAATTCATAGTTGCATATGTTTCCATTACTCGTATATGAGTATAATATAATCCAGAAGATAAAGCAGGCAACTTTTCAAATATACGTTTGTTATGTGAGACAATAGATATAATATAGAGATATTCTATATTATTCTTGTTATCAATCTCAATATGATAACCATTGCAACGTATATCTTTAAAACTCAGTAGATTTCTCTTTGATTGACTAGAGAACAATGCATTGTCAATTGTAAATTTTGTTTCTCTAGGCAAAATTATGTCTGCTTTTCCAAAACCTTCAATCAAGTTTGCAGAACCTGATATAATATTGACTTTTGCTTTCAGCATTGTCAATTTAGAAAAATATTATCTACTTTTCAGTATTGTGTGCGTTGTTGCACTGTCTGCCAGATATAGATCACCATTGCACATTTTCGAGTCATCCAATATATGAAAACTGTCTCTGCTTCTTCATTAAACAAAATAATTACAATAAGAAGAAGGAAGAAGAAGAAAAAAAAACTTGAAATACAAAACATACATAAAAGATATATAAAAAAAACATTAGTTCTGGATATTCTCAAAATCAAAAGAAGCACTTACTGTTCCATCCATTGTGCTCAATGTGCCAATTTGTTCTCCAGGAGATTCAAGAAAGTCAGCCATATCCAAACTTGTAATATTGGCAGCGTCAAATATATCACCATCCTGGTAGGCAAGATTTGCTTCCACATTATTTCCTTTTTCTTTCAAGGAAGCTTGATAAAGATCCACTAACTGTTTCGATGTACGACAAATATGTGTCCAATGCCCAGTCATACCGCATCGGAAGCACTTATTTTCAACACTTCTGGAATTCTGATCTTGTGGAACTTTTCCTTTATGATCAACATTTCTTGTGGTTCTTTTAAAATTTGGACGATTATAACGCCCACCATGAAATGAAAAATTATTTCTTCATCTGCCACGGTCACGCCCTCGACCACGACCTCGACCTCGACCTCAACCACAATTATTGAAATTTACAACATTCGCCTCTTGGAATGGCGTTGCTCCCGTTGGTCGAGATTCATGATTTTTCATCAATAGCTCATTATTTTGCTCAGTAACTAGAAGGCAAGATATGAGCTCAAAATATTTCTTAAAACATTTCTCTCGATATTGTTGTTGCAAGAGTATATTTGAGACATGAAAGGTTGAGTATGTTTTTTCTAGCATATCACTATCAGTAATTTTTTCTCCACATAACTTTAATTTGGAACTGATTTTGAATAGTGCAGAATTATAATCACTTACTGATTTGAAGTCTGGGAGCCTCAAATGCATCCATTCATAACGAGCTTTAGGAAGAATAACTATTTTTTGATGATCATATCTTTCTTTCAAATTTTGCCACAAGGCAAGGGGGTCTTTTATTGTCAGATACTCCATTTTCAACCTCTCGTGAAGATGTTGACGAAGGAAAATCATGGCTTTTGCCTTTTTCTGACTTGTGGTTGTATTTCTTTCTTTGATGGTTTCTCCCAGGTTCATGGCATCAAGATGGATTTCAGCATCTAGTACCCATGACAAATAATTATTGTCATTGATATCAAGAGCGGCAAATTCTAATTTGGTCAAATTTGTCATGGTGACACTTCGGAACCTACCTTCAACAAGGGAAATGACAAAGGCTCGTGCTGATAACGTGTTGTAAAAGTGAGGAACGAAACGAGGCAACGTCGGGGAAATAAAATAAACAAAACAATTCAAAATTCAAAATGGCATTTCCCACCAATTTTCTCACTAATTTCTCACCACTAATTTCTCACTAATTTTCACTAACTATGAGCACCACATTGACCTTATTTATAGGCCATGGATAAGCATGTGGTGTGATTTACATGACACTAATAATGTCTAAAATTGAGACATATGGGGCATTAGGGTTTCCACACATGGTGCATGGATAATAGAACATATGGGGTTATGAATAAAAAACACATAGAGGACATATGGAGCATGGATTATGAGACACCTCAAGATTGAACACTAAGCAAGGGTTAGTGGGCATCTATTTAATTTAAAAAATCATAATAATCTATACATTTTCATCCACGTCAACTTTTAAAGTTTTGATATAAATATGAATTTATTTCTCATCCAATCAATGTGGGTTTCTCACGGACTTCAATATCATCAAATCCAAATACCAAAATTGTATTTTCAATTAATCTCCATCACCTTCCATTATTGGTAAAATGTATTTTTCTCATTGCTTACTTCAAAAAAAAAATCTCATTATTTGATTCTCCTACCTCTCATTAATGATTTATTTCCTTTTAAAAAATAATTCATTTTTATTCCTAAACTTAAAATTAATCAATTTTGACTCAAAACAAATTCGTTCAAATCAAAATTTTTTCTAGTACAACAATGATAAAGATGGAAGATTGTAACTCCCTCGAGTCAGGGGTCTTAATGTTGAGCTAAACTCATATTGGCTTGAGTTTAGAAAAATGTTGCAATGTATATTTATTATTATTATTATTTTTTGTACATTTACCCATTGATCTTTGTTCGGAGGAGACAAAAATAACTATTAAAAGTTATTGGGCCATAAAACCTGAAAAGCCCAAAACTTAACTCTCCTTTATGTTTGCCCTAATCTTTTGTACATATATATGAGTTTTCGCCATGGAGTGGATTTTTGTGTTGGTGCAAAAAAGTGGGTGTAGCAGTAGGTAGTGTTGGCACGGTTTGTAGAGCATTGTCGACAGCCCGTTCTCTTAAGGTTAGTGAGGTTTTTCATTTTGTATTCCTAAGTAATTATTGTCATAGTGCTAGAAGCTAGATGGGCATTGTTGTAGCATCTAGAGAAAGCTTTGTAGAGCGTTTGTGAGGCTCATTGTATTTTCCCAATATGAATTGTAGAACTCGTTGTCGCGGAAGACTAAATATAGCCCATAGTTGGGGTGAACCAGTATAAATTGTTGTGTCGTTTCTATGCTTTTCTCTATATCTCTTATTATTGTGGTTGATTATGTTTTTCACTGACAAATTGGTAAGTAAATTTCCCAACAATCATTTTACCACTTGAGCGATGCTCGGTTTGGCGTTTTTATTTTGAAGTTAAAAATGGTATATGTTGGAATTAGACTTATGATAGAATTAAGTGTGAGTTTTTTTTTTTAGTACAACATGTGGGGGTGGAGAATCGAACTCACAATCTCTTGGTTGGATATATATGTTAATTATCACTGAGCTATGCTCGCTTTGGCAGAATTAAGTATGAGTTGAATGTATGTTGGATTAAGTATGAATTGATTCCGTATTGGATTATCTTTCCAGGGAAAGTAGAAGTTGGAATGGTGTACAATCGAAGTTTACGGCCCGATTTCAATAAGGATATCTGAGTGGTTGCTTTATCAAATGTTTTTGGACATTTATTATTATAGAATTTTATGAAATCATATATTACGTATGTTTTACTATTTCTGCTAAGAATGAAATAACTCTAGTTGTGTTGAGATTTGAGAAATGTTTAGAATTTAGAGAAATGTGTTATGATTTTACAATAATGTTCCAAGTTTATCAAGTGTTGTATAAAGGAAGATTTTAAGAAATTTTATGAGGGTAACTCTTACTATGAATTAGAAATGTTTTACATTTTTAAAAGAAATGTATGCCGTCTTCATAAAGAAATATTTCAGGAAACATTGGAGAAACTTATACGAAAGCTTATTTAGAAAGAAATGTTTCAAAAATGGTTTTAGAATTTCATGAAAGGTTAGAGTTTAGAAATGTTTTGGAAAATAGAATTTTATGAAATCTTGTTTAGAAATAAACAATTTTAGAATGGTTAGAAAGAAATATTTTAGAAGTGATTTGAGATTAAAAAAAAAAGCTATTAGAAAGTAGAAAACAAGAAGTTTAGAACAATTTATGAGATTTGAGAATCTTTTATGCATAAAGAAGTTTTCAAACAACCATGTTATTGTATCCAAGTGATTACTCCTATGATATATGAATGTGTTTCTATAGTATACCTAGAAATAGAAAGTCTTTGGGACCATTTGACTTTGTGTATTGAGAGAATTATTTTGTTGTGCATATTAAGATTACTCTATGTCAGTAAATCAAAATTAGAATTATTATTCTGTGCATATTAAGATTACTCTACGCCAGTAGACTAGAATAAAATGTGCCTAGAAGTGTGGTGTTGAATTTTCTTAATCTGTTTTATGTGGAAAGAGGATATTTTATCTATATTTAGAAAGTGGTTTTAGAAATTGTTTTACTAGCATTGTTTTTCAAGAGAATGTTTTACAAATATATTTAGAAAGTGTTGTTGCTACAAGTTTATTACGAGAAGGTTTACTAATTTTTTTTAGTTGCTCAAGTTTTATGAAATTTACATAAAAAGGTTTATTATTATGAAGTTTGTTTTGCACAACTTCGAAACTTCGATTGCTTATGGAAAAGAGTTTTACAATATCATTTTTCGTATTAACTTACCACTGGCTGAGCTTTCCAGCTCACTTTTATCTTTTGTTTTCCCCCAGGAGGTTGTATCTGAGTCTCAGAGAGATAGTGGACTAGCTTCTGCCACCTAGAGTCGTTGAGAAATTACATATCATTTGTAGGTACATTTAGCACGTACCGTAGAAGTTTAGTTACGGGCTTAATAGTGTATTTATACAGGGTGTAAGAATAGATGTTATGTAAAAGTTAGTTTAAAGGTTTAGAAAGAAACTCGACTATAGATTTTTCAGCTAGTGAGGTCCATGGTCGGCGCGGCCTGTTATGGAATTAGTAGGTATTTCGGGGTGGGTTGTGTCATTACCTAATCCCATCTTACACATTCCTTCACTCCAAATGCAGGCTTTCGAATTCCAAGCATTACAACACTCTTAAATTAACCCAGGCTTAAAATTTCTAGGCTACAGATGCCGATCCTGCTCCCCAAACTTCCCATTAGGGATCACTTAAGTGAAGCTCAAAGGGCGAGCTCTCACGAGAGAGCTCACTTTAGCATCATAACACGTAAGGACCACCCATAATGAATCTCAAACGATAATCTTCAATGGGATCTCACTTTTCCCTTGAAACACACTTAGGGATCATCCGTAGTGAAACTCAAAGGAAGAGCTCTTACGAGAGAGCTAACTCGCTATCGAAATACTTTGGATTCATGCAAACTGAAGCATAAAGGATGAGTTGTCCTATATGAGCTTACTTCGACATTGAAATACTTAAAGACATCTCTAAGTAAAGCCCAAAAGATAGGCTCCCAAGAGAGAGCTCTCATGGAAACTTAAACACTTAGAAACCACTCTATGTGAAACCTAAAGTAGGAGCTCCCGTGAGAGTGTTCACTTCGAGAACAAAATATTTAGAGACCACCCTAAGTGAAGCCTAAAGTATGAGATTCTACAAGAGAACTCACCTCACTATCAGAACACAGTTTGGAGGTGTTTGGGGCAAGGACTTGTGAGGAGTGTGGTTGGATGAAGTTGGGAAGAAAAATTAAATAGTCAATTTACTATTCTACTGTCCCAAAATACTATTGAACTCCGTACTTTATTTCTCTCTATCTCTCTTCTCTTTCTTCAAGTGGGCTCCACACCTTTCACATCTCTTTTCTCCAAGATTTGAAATGTTGATGTTGGTGAAAATGTTGATGTCTCGATTTTACAGACATATCGATGTCGATGGATATTTTAGAAAAAAATCACGAAGATTGTGGATATTGATGCAAATTTTTTTGACTTAGTAAATAAAACATTAATTGTTAATAATTATCACATAATTGACCACTTTTAATGTAACGCATCAGTGTTCAAAGTTGTGCGATCAGTCCACTTTCGAGGACGAAAGTTTTGTAAGATTGGTAGTCTGTTACGCCGTGAGTTTTCGGGTTATTTATATTTTAAGATTTAAATTGTGCCTTCGGTTTTTCCCCTAAGCTGATAATTTAAATCCTTGGATTCTCTAATTTGGAGTCCTAATTTTGGGTAAATTAGAATTAAGTTTAATTTCGTTGGATTAAGATAAATTAAGTTTTCGAATTCTTGAAGAGATCTTTGTAATTAAATCTTATTCCAAGAATTTTGAAATTTAATTTTCCATTTGAATTTTATTATTGGATTTCAAAATTAAGTTAATCCTTCCCAAATCCTTGTAAGAGTTGGATTTCTTTTAGCAAAGGGATTAGAATTTATCCTCTTATTTAAGGTCATTAGCCTTTTATTTTCCTTTATTATTTTTATTTTGCTTTATTATTTTTGTTTAGAAAAGAAAAGAAAATGAAAAAAAAAAAAGAAGAAAACAAACAAAAGAAAACTCTAGCCTCCACTTTGTGTTTTCTTCCTCAACCCATTCTTGTCCTAGCTGCCATATCTTTTGTTCTTCACTCAACCGCACCCCCTCCCCCCCGCTGGCATTACCCCCAGCGACCCAATCACTAATAGCAACGACAGCGAACCAGTGTTTTAGCGGTAACGACGTCCCCACTGGAGTAGCAAGGGCTCGAGCCCAAACCCAACAGCAACCCCGTTCGTGATTTCCCTTCATTGGTGCTTCTTCCCAGCGGCTTTTGCACTATTTCACCGCAACTCCAGCGTCCCGCGGCATCTTCGACGGCATTCTCTGCGGATCTAGCGACCATGACCTTGACGTCGACGTGTTGCGTTCGAGCAGTCCAACAGTGGTGCATCCTCGTAGAAATCTGACAGTAGTGGTGGCAGCGGCCAAGATTTGTGACGTTTCTTCATTCCGACACATTTTGGCATTGACTCAAACCCAAACGAACCTTAATTTGTGATACCCACCCTTACTCGAACTCACATTGGCGTTACCCATCACTTTTCGGCATCGGACCGGCAAGCCTAAGACCATTCGAACTCAGTTTTGAGAGCCAAACCCCCTAGGTGTCGACCCACTCCTAACCCAAGATGTTTTAGTGTGAGTTAATAGATAACAACTCACTTACAATGGATTTTGATTCAATTAAAGTGGTTTTAGTAACTTTCTAACCCAAGTTTGGTTGCCTTTGGTTTAGGGAATCCTTCGGCGAGTTTAGTAGCATGTTAGGACCTTTGTTTGTAAGTAACTTCTTACTTGAGGGGATTGTTTGTCGTATGTTGCTTTGAATTGGGTGTTTACTTGTGTGCCTATTAATCTTGTTTGCATGATTGCTAGAAGTTGATATTGCTTTAAAAATGTTGCTATTGATAATGACTATTGGGAAAATATGCTGACTCTTATTTTAGTATACGTGGACATCGAATATAGTCTTATTTGGCTGTTATGAGATTAACGATGTGCTTTGGCTAGTTGAATTCATAAAAGGGATATATTGTGATTTTGTCGTGTCCTGGCTATTTTGACAATTGTTGGCGTGTTGGTGGATTATTGATAGTTATATTATTGTATTGTTGTGTTCACAAAAGCATACTGAGTTGTTGTGAGAATTGCTATATTGTGAAAGTATATTGACATATTGTTTTGTTGTTAGCATGTTGTTTATGTTGTGGAAGCATGCTGGATTATTGTGAATTGAATGTTGCATGGGCCATTGCTTAGAAAGCATATAGTAGGGCTTTTGTGAGAGTTTTCTTCTGTTATGAAGTGAATGGGCGAATGGGTGAATGGGTGAGTATCAATATTATTAAATATTATAAATTTTGATGGTTCTTAAACAAGTAGATATATTAAGCAAACACCTTGTTACTTATACTCTCTCCAAATTGCAATGCCATAAATGGTTTTTAAAACATATCAATAAGCTTTAAAAAAAATTTAAAAAAATCAAGAAACTAGTTTATGATACACTCTGGAAATGCATATGAACATTTAAACCATCAAAAGTATACAGGAAAAAAAAGAACAAAAGCTTACTAAGTTGCAAGGAAAAAAAGTTCCCGATTGAAGTAGGAATTCCACCCCATAGAAAATCTTCATCTATGTCCAGCTCCATTAGAGCCACCACTCCTCCAATTGCCTCAGGAATTCTCTCATTCAGCCGATTTCTACTCAAATCAAGAATGCTCAAAGCGTTCAGATCTCCAATAGTTGATGGAATGGTACCAACAAAAGAACTCCTAGACACGTTAAGAAACTGAAGCTCGACTACCATTTCCAATAGCTGGAAGATTACCCGTGATTGAATTATGATTGAAATCTATAGCCAAAAGGCTTTAGCATTTCGTCAAAAACTTTAGAAAACTACTAGTAAAGTAATTTGAAGATATTGAAGATTCCTCATTGTAATTGGAATGTGGCCAACAAAATTGTTCCTAGAGAAGTCTAAGAGTTTCAAGGCTCTTCATTTCTTGTATCCACTGTGGAATGTTTCCTTTGAACAAATTCCTACTTAAAATCATATTACCACACAAATCAAGTTTTAGCATAGTCTCAAGCAGACTCCTAAAAAACAAATTCTCACTAAGATCAATAGACCTTAGAAGTAAATAATTCCCAATACCACTAGGAACCTGTCCATAAAATAAAACATGTAATTATAGCATAACATGCAAAGTTTTCTCAATACCACCATAATTTGTCGTAGTGAAGCAAAAGTCTTCCAAACAAATAGTAGCCGTACATGTAAATTTTCATTATTCTCTCATATTCAAAACTTTCCTGGTAGAGTTTTTTCTTCTCCCCTATATTTAAATGTTAGGGTACTGTCTATCAAACCTTAATTTTTTTTTCTTTGTAATTTTAAATACAGTTACACCAAAAACTGCAGATTGACTTTTCTTAAATCTCTCAATTCTTTATATTTTTTCACCTCAATCTCTCTTTCTCCCCGCCAATCTTGGCCGCAAAATCAAGAAAGCGTGGAGGATCAGTGCAGCAAGTTTTGGTAATCACTAAGTATCATTACCAAATATTAAATAGTGATAATGGAGAAAAAAATAACACAGTAGAGGAACAACCCACACAAAATAAGAACGAACTTTCAACCGACAGATTTCAGTCTTTGAGACCCAAAACAACCCACACCAAACTAAAAAAAAAGGTTCAAGAGAGTTCCACATGCCTCGATTAAAAAGGGAAAAAAATCAAACTGATGTAGTTATAGATATTTGTAAGAAAGGAAAAAAAAAACTTACAGAAGAGAAGATTAGAAGAGATACACCGAGGTAGACGCTATATTGCGGTGATAGAGAGGGAAAACATAGAGATTGGAAGAGAGAAATTAGGAGAAATTGATAGGAAAAGAAGCATAGAGGGATATCGATCAAAGCAGGCGACTAGCGAGACGGGAGACGATTTCGAAAAAGCCCGGGGAGGGAGAAAGGAGAAATTAGGTTTTTAACTGCCTAAGAGGGAGATCGATTGATTGACTTGATAGAGGGAAAAACACATTGGGGAGGGAAAATGACGAACGAGAGAAGAAATTAGGTATTCGACTAGCGAGAGGGAGATTGTGTGATCGAAGAGGGAGAACACAACCAACGACAGGGGACTGTGAGAAAGGAGGGAAAATAGAAGAGGGAGAACGATGGAAAATTTCATAACATAAATAAGGCTTTCCAATTTTTTTTTTTTAATTTAGGTGCCTAAAATTTGTCTCCCACCTTTTTTTATAGCGTATTTATTAAAAATGTTATAATTACATGCTATAAATACTAAATACTATTATTTATTGTAGTGAAAATAGTTATAATATTTAATAATAATGAACTCCATTTCAACAATGTTGAATAATAATAACTGAGTAAAATTAATAACTAATAAATTAAATAAAGATTTGTAAAATATTTTATAATAAATAACATCAACTAATAAAAATGGTATAATTTCTTTAAGAAGAAAATATATTTTATTAGTAATATAAATAAATAAAGAAATAATAAAATTGTAAAACAATTAATTAAAAATTATAAGTTTTGTTAATACACGAGGTAAATAAATAGTAAAAATTATAAAGTAATTATTGAAAAGAATAACAAAAAAATGAGAATGAGATTCACATGGTTGCAGAGAAGAATGAGAGAAAGAAAAGTCCACTAATTGATTTTTTTTCTTTTTGAGTAAAACACATGAGAGTGTGGATTCAAACTCAATCTACTTTTGTTGACGATGAGTGTTGTTTGATCAGGAAATTGACCAACATTGCGAATCTCGACTCGGTACTAAAAGTGACTCAAAGGACGAGCTAGAAACGGACTGGGCTAGTGACCTGCAAAACAGAACACACTTCGATGCTAAAGTCAGTATTTGGCCGAACTAAACTCGAAAGATAATTTAGTTTTCGCGTACTTTAAACGGAGCAAGTGGGTTCTATTTATAGGTAAGATTCTCGACCATGTTGTTGACAAGGCTTCAACGACTCTTTAAGGTTGCCATGAAATGCGGCGTGATGTCGTGGAGTCTGTCAGAGATTGTGGCTGAATCGAGGTAAGACAAATCAGTTCAACCAATAAATGGGAATAGGATTTCAAGTAAGTCTGGTCGGCTTGGCTACCAATGAGGTCGGTTCGATCATAGAAGATAAGGTCGAGGTGATGAAACTTGAAGCATAGCGTCGCAAGCCACGTGTAGCTTTCATGGTCCAATTGTTATCTGCCACGTGTGAGTTGAGAAATCATCTCTAACAGGTGTCTTAACCAATCGAGACTGTCCCAGTGGGCAGAAATGAAAATTTTTGTTCCTATTCTTTCCTTTCTATTTTCTAAAAGGAAACGGGTATAAACGTTGGGAAATTGGGGTTTCTAGCCCCATTATATAACTCATCTGGATTTTTGATCCCTTTTAAAAAAAAACTAATTTGTGACCCCTACTGTTCTAATTTGTAACCCCTTCCCACTTTTTGTCTTTGTAAAATTACCAAAATATCCTTGTTTATTTTAAGTAAATTTATCCACCAATCTCTTCTCTCAACCCTTAGCATTTTTTTTAAGGTGAAAAAAAGATTTGCATGATCCAAGAATAAATGCATAAGATTTGTTCGGAATTAATTACAAAAAAAAAGATTTGCATGATCCAAGAATAAATGCATAAGATTTGTTCCGAATTAATTACAAAAAAAAAAATTAAGGTTTCATAAATGTCGTGCAAAAATTGCATTAAATGCCCGAGATTTAATTGACAATAAGGGCTAAAAGAAACTGGAATTAAGAGGGAGAAAACACACAAAAAAAAATCTGGAATTTGGGATCTCGGACCGGGATGGGAGGATCCCGGTCCGGGTTAGAAGGATCTTGGTCCGGGATTGAACCATCCCGGACCGGGATCGCATAATCCTGGACTGAATAGTAACCTGGCCCGGGATTCTGCAATCCCAGTCCGGGATGGTTCAATCCCAGACCGGGATCCTCCCATCCCGGTCTGGGATCCCAATTTCCAGATTTTTTTTTTGCATTTTCTCTCTTTTTCTCTCCTCTTGACCCTATTGTTATCAATTAAATCTTGAGCATTTAATGCAATATTGTCCCAAATTTTTTGTAATTAAATTCGCCCAAATTATGTAATTATGTACGTTTTTTTTATTTTTTCCATATTAAACTTTTAATTTACTATTTGAGTTAGATATTTTTTTTAAAAGTTAGATTTTTTAGGGTTGGAATTAATTATTGTGAGAAATTTGTGGAGGGAATTAATTATTGTGACAAATTTGTGGAGGGAATAAAGATTTGTAAAGAGATTTGTGGAGGGAGATGTTAGATTTTGAAACATGAGGATACTACGGTAATTTTACATTTAAAAATTATGAAATTATTAATAAATAAGGAAGAGTGGGGTGATAGATTATGTTTTTTCAAAATGGGTTGTAAATCCAAAATGAATTATGGGAGGGTCAACCTAAATGTTTAATTAAACAGGTTAATGAAATGTATTTGTCAACGCAAAAATGAAAAATGAAAAATGAAAAATAAAAATGAAAAATAATAAATAATGGAGGAGAAGAATTTTAGGGCGAAAAGGAATTAAGGTGTGCAACCGGACAAAGGGGTGAAGTTGAAGTTTGGTTGTTCCAGCTTTGGCATCGCAATCGAAGGGGGAGAGACAAAGGAGCGAAACAAGGCGCGTCTGCTCTTCTCCTGAATCCATCAGAGGAGAGCTTCAACCAGATTCAAACCTCGGTCCTTCTCCTAAATCTGGAATTGCAAATCCATTTGCTTCCATTCTTGGTACATCAACTTCCATGCCCCATCCTCTTTCTGCTTCTAATTAGGGTTTCAATTCCTCTTTATGTTACTCCTCTCTTTATATTAGGGTTTTTGCTGCTTTGTGGACTGCTTCCTGAATCCAGCGTCCGGTTCGACCTTTTATTATTCGTTGAATCTTTTGATTTCTTGTTTGGTTGCTCGTTCATCTGTTCATTTATGTGAAATCAAACAAGAAGTTGACTCCTCGAATCCATTTGTTTGCTGTTTATCGACCGCTTGCTGTACAAATTATGTTAATACTAACGAAAGTAATTTCTTTACAGAGTGAAGATTTGTTCTTGATACAAGATGCCTCGGGATTTATCACGATCTCGATCACCTTCGTATAGGCGGAGGCTTTCACCATCTCCCCTAGGGCATAGGTATTCCAGGAGAAGTCGAAGAGACAGGAGCCGTTCACCGTATTCTTATAGCAGGTGATCCCGTTTATATCTCTAGTTCTATTTAATTTCATTTAATCACTTGAACAATTTCCAAAGAATTATAAAAAAGGTTTTGACGACAAACATGTCTGACACGGTTTGAATTTCACTAACATCGGGATTTCTGCATGCGCCGTGCACCTCTTTGCTGAAAATTGCCCCCCCTCCTTTTTCTTTCTGATATGAAGCTTTTCAAGTGTAGCTGTAAATTTACTTTTCTCTTGAATTTGTTCTATGATGAGGTAAGGACTTTGATTATTCTATTTGAAAGTTTATTTATTATTATTGTAGTGGGTTGACAAGAAACAGTATGTGCATTTTTGTTGTTCATGTGTTTAATTGCTTTTTCATGTTTGTTTTATTGTTCGATTACAAAAATGGGTCACTATGTATCAATTGTCTGAGTTAACTTTGCTTGATGTTCTTCTTCAGTGAGCCATGTCTTCCTGAACTTCATGATTCTTCTATTGTTTATCCATTATTAGTCTTGTACTTGTGCTTTACCATTTTGATTTTTATATAAAATTCTTGATTTTAGTGGCATATTCGTCAAGTAACTCTCGATGCTATCTAATTTCTGAGAAACATGGTTTCTCATTTGTTTGAGAATGGTGAGTGGGGGAGAAAATTTAAGAAGTCTTCAGGAAAAGGCTTTAAAATGTTGTGAGAAGCAAACAGAATAGACATGATCTTCGTAAGAAAATTGAGAAATAAGGCAATTCTTCCTATTACATGGGAAGTGACCAGGTTATGGTTGCTGATGGGTGTCCTGTCATTGCTCGATTGTGACTTTGCTTCTTCATGTGATGTGATAAAAGAGGAGCTCACAAGGTTTATTCTTAACAATGTATGAGGTAACTGTACTGTGCTAAGTGGTAGGCTAGCTTGATATTTATACCTCTGTATAATATTATAGTGTGAAGTCTTTATCTCCTGCTCAATAGTTCTTATTTATTATATAGAAGAAAAAGCCGCTCAATTTCCCCAAGACGTAATAGAAGTCGTTCAAGAACACCAAGACGCCATAGAAGTCGTTCTCCAAGTTCAAGAAATTACAGGAAGCAGAGACGACGAAGTTCCTCATCATCTCCGATTCATAGATCTTCTAGTTCAAGCCTTGGATCCATTGAGCAAAAAAGTACCAGTGAAAAATTGAAAAAGGAAGAGGAAGAGAGAAAAAGGTATATTACTGGCTCACTGATTTTATGTTCTTTTTTCTGCCTCTCAATTGTCCTGGGTTCATCTACAGGATCATACAATATACCATTTGGAACATCTTTTCACTTGTTGAATTTTGAAGTTTGTTTAAGTTCTTTGTGGGAATTAACCTTTTGAACACTTCGCTTTAGAAAACTAAGATATTATGAGAATCATAGTCAGGCTTTCTAATTCTCAACCATGGTAGATGGAATGTTTATAGATTATGGTGTCGTGTAACTAACTAACTTTAGGATGATGAAGTGAATTCTTGTTCGAGTATCTGTGGTATCTGTTAACAAATGTTCAAAATAATGATTTGTCTTTTGCTAGAAAGGATAGAGTTAGGACAATAACCTAGTTGTTTACATGGTTTTCTATTTAATTTTTTTTTCCATAAAATGTCTAAATGTTCTTCTTTCTTTACTGGAAGGATATGGGTCGTGCCCATTTGTTTTGATTCTTTTTTCTCATTTAGATGTATTGTGATTCTATTAGTTCTATTTCGAGACACCTCCATGTCCGTTGAAACTTCTTTCATGCTGGTTCTTTTGATAAGTCAACAACAAGGAATGGTGGGTCCTGCACTCCAGCTGTGGAGTGTAGAATTTTGGAACACTAGAACTCTAATTGAGGTTTAGTTGAATGTGGTCAAGAAACACTGTCATAAATTTTTGCATTTGTGCTGTTTGCTAGAACTTTTTTTGTGTACCTGGACGTGCAGTTCTTATGCTTGTGCAGATTTCTTCTGATTAAACTATAGCCTATAGGTGGATGACAATTCAATATATTTGGAATTGCATCTCGAAACACTATGATTTTGTGTGTGGAAATTCTTTATAATTTCACAGCAAATTAATTTGGAAATGATTGAAAATGGCTACAGAGTTATATAATAAGTAACTTTTCCTATTATGCAGGACCATCTCCTTTTCAGTTTTCACATTGCAAAATTCTCATTGTATCTATTGTTAATGAGAGGGAGAGGGATATAAATGTGCTATCGATGATCTAGAACTATATCTGTAAACACACTATATGTGAATCTTGTATTCTCATGGTTGTCATTTATATGGTTGAAAACATTTATTGCTTAATTGGTTTAGGCCATAAAGGGAAAGGATTAGGATGCTTTATTAATTTATTTTATAAGGCACCTTCGTCTTAATTCAAGTTAAGAGTATAAGATGACTCAAGTAAAACCTAATAGTGGGATGCAGGTATTTGTTTTGCTAACCTGAACCCATTTTATTTTTCTTTCAATTGTTTATGTAGAACTTTACCAAAGAAATATCGTTATGCATTTTTGGAGTCTGAGGAGGAGTCTAATAGTTTGATGTTATGAAATCTGCCCTTTTTATCTCCATAATGAGCTTCTGCTATGTGAATCTTTTATCCCATCTCTGATGTTTGCCTGCCCTTATAGTTCTTGGTGCGTAATTGGTTCTGAAATGATGCTTATAGTGTCCTTCGTACTGGGTTAACTGACTGATTTATATAGTTTGATTTAAATTTAAGGGTTTGTAAAATATGATAAACTAATGTAATATGTGGCTTATTCAATTGTTAGGTTGTTGTGCATAACAGTCTGCTGTTATCATGCACATGCTAACATCTAATATGAATTATATGTACAGTCCAACACTTGTTAGGTTACACCTTCAGGAAGACAGTATTTGTTGACTAGCTTGAGTTGATAGGCCTCTAGGGAACCTCTTTTTACATGAAAGCCTTATTGTTTTAGTTTAAGGGTCGTAGCTTTGCCTTAACCGCAAAAATGGCAGACATTTTTCATCGTTTTATTGATGTTTTGGAGCTACATGGAAAAGATTTTCCTTCTATACATAAGAAAAACGAAAAAACACTAATATACTCCCCATTCAACAAATATTCTAGCGTAAGGATTTGAGTTTTTCCAGTGATCGGTTTTAAAACTGCGACAGGTTACTTGACATTCTTCTCCACAGGCTTTTCTGGAGGAAGATACTGCTATAGACTTGTTATATTTGATGATCAATTTGGTGCATCGTTAATATGCTGTTCACCAGTTTTGTAACTCTTTTGTATGGATCAGGATTGAGTTAGAGGTATGCCCTAAAAGGATAAGCATATTTTAGTGCTCTTATCGTCATGGAGGTTAGTTTGTTAATTTATTATATGCTTATATAAACCGGGAAAGGAAAAAAGAACGGACCGAGGCATGATAAAGTCAGTTGTCATTTAATTGTTGATTGAATTGGAGGACGCTTCAGGTGGTGCCATTTTTGGTAGACGTGGTTAGCTGCTTTCTTAAATTCTCATCTTTCTCTCAGGCGACAACAGGAGGCAGATGCTAAATTGCTTGAAGAAGAAACAGCAAAAAGAGTGGAAGAGGCAATTCATAAGAAAGTCGAAGAGAGCCTGAGCTCCGAGGAGATAAAGCAAGACATAGACCGCAAATTGGAGGAGGGACGGAAAAGGCTGAACGAAGAAGTGACAGCTCAACTCGAGAAGGAAAAGGAAGCTGCCCTTATGGAGGCTAGACGGAAAGAGGTATGAACATTTATCTATCAATATGGTGGTTCGGTTCGATTCAGTTTGGGGAGTAACGTTTAAGAAATGTGGGGTATTTTTTTGGTTTTGTAGGAACAAAGTAGAAGAGAGAAGGAAGAGCTGGAAAGGATGGTTGAGGAGAGCCGGAGGAGAGTAGAAGAGTCTCAGAGAAGGGAAGCTTTAGAGAGACAGAAGAGAGAGGAGGAAAGATATAGGGAACTAGAAGAGCTACAAAGGCAAAAAGAAGAAGCTATTAAGAGGAAAAAACAGGAAGAAGAGGAACAGAAACTTAACCAGATGAAACTGTTGGGTAAAAACAAATCACGGCCGAAACTGTCATTTGCCATTGGCTCTAAATAAGTAAAATGCTTAATTTTTGGGAGTCTTGTGAATTTGACTCGATTGTGTAATTTGGAATGACATATTTTACCTAATGCCAGCCAGTCTTTCTTCTCTGGAAGATCCACGTGCTTTTTATCCTCCCCCTCCCCCTAACAAGGAAAAAAGGGACACTAATTTTTACTCTGCCTTTGCCCTTTAACTCGTTTCTAAATATGCTAGTTTGGCCCTTCAACTGCCAACAAAAATCCTAACTAAACTGAGGTCAAGCATTTGCTATTATAGATATAAGGACCTTATACAATCAATTAAAGCATCTATGACTTTTTCATCACTTTATGGTGGCTTAGTAATAGTTGAACATCTCGTAATCAGTAGATTTCAATATCTTTAAGTTTGTCAGCTTGTGGGTCAGAGTTTTACATGTTGATTTTATGCTTCTCATGTTTTTTTTTTCCTTCTTTTTAGTGGTTTAGATTAGATAAGAGCTTCTTCCAACCCTTTTCCCACCAAGCCTCCATGATAGCCTCAACTTGGATTGCACCACTCCCAATATAATTCTCATCCTTGGGAGCTTCACAGTAATCTAATAGAGGGCTCTAAGGATTGGAACCGACCACTCCAACGATAAAAAGGAGATCCCTCCCATCCAATCAAACTCAGGCTAAGCACCGTACACAATTAGCCTATTTTTAACCTTTTATATAAAAGTGTCTAAGATCTCAAATATTTACACTTTTGGCAATATAGAAGTCTGTTTAGGAGGGAGTCCACGGTGATATATTTTCAATAAACAAATATATATATAAACACACACGAAAAAAGAAAATTTTTAATTTGTGAAATCCCTTGATTCCCTCCTCCCTTGCAAACCCTAATCTTTTTCTCTCTCCCTCATCTTGTGGAAACCCAAATGCATACCTCAGTTCTCTTCTTTCTCTTCCTCCCTCCACCGAAATGTCACTAAAGATGGTGAAAAGCATCAAGATCCAGTGCATTGTTTGACTCCGACGCAGTATTTGTGAGGTCAAAATTGTAATCTTGGTCGTTGGAGTGGTGGAGCAGTGGGTGGTTTGGATGGGTGAAATGGAATTTAGTGCTCGGCATTGACCTCTTGTGGCTTAATGATGATCTTGATCGGTCTTTGCTTGATGTGGATCTTGATCGATCTCTGCTTGACATAGATCTTGATCGACCTCTGCTTGATGTGATCTTGATTAACCTCTAGCTTGTTGACTCTAGCATGTTGATCTTGGTCTAGTTTGTTGATCTTGATCGACCTTTAGTTGGCTGGTTGATAAGCGGATGGATTTTGATCCTATGGCTTCTCAAGAAGGAATAACAAACAACTAAGCAATTCTTTCTATCAAAGTTGTAGTTAAAAGATAAAGAAGATAGACAAGAAAAAGGTTATCATGGTCAATGTGGTGGTAGATCAAATCATGGACATCACGACTTTAGAGGCCGTGGTTGAGGAAACTTTGGGAAAGAAAGTTTGATGGGAATAATTTCAACTCCAATTCATGAAGAGGACATGACAGATGGTATGACAAAAGTTTGATTGAATGTTATAATTGCCATAAATTCAGTAATTATTCTTGGAAGTGTAGAAATAAAATTGAAGAAAATACCAATTATGCCTAGTGTCTCAACCCTACTATAAGAGAGTGGGTTGAGACCCTCACCAAGTGTGCAAGCGTCGTCGACAAGCATATGTCGCTCATCGGGCCATGTTGAGGGCTGATAAGTGAAGTGCCGTGATGCGACCAAGGAGGATGGTGCATCACCTAACACACCATATGGATGTACTTAAGAATGCCTAGAGAAGGCATATGCAGAATGCAAGGCGAAGACGATGTCAGTGGTGTCCGTGACAAGCTCAACGGGGGCCAGTTGGGGCCCTGGGCCACGACCCTAGAAGTCGGGGTTCCGTCCAGAGTTTGGACGAGCAGCTTTAGAGTTAGATGCATATAAGTGAGATATGCAAGCACGCAAAGTTTCGTGTCAATCAAAGTTCAGACATGCGCTCTACGTTGGCGAGTGACTCCTCGCCACTTTGCACGTACATGCCTGCCAGACCAAGATTGCCTTAGAATGTACCTTAGGGGGAGGCATGGTGTTGGCTCTCCACCACCCCTGGGCCATGTCAGGGCCTAAGTGAGCCACCTCATGGCATATGCGTGTGTCATGGTGAGGGCGAGCGTCTACAAGACGAGTGTCTTGGGCGACTTCTTTTGAGGATAGCAAACTCGAGGACAGCGTCGGGTGGCATGGGTGTGCCGACATTGTGCCTTGATCCATGTGTTGGAGGTTGCACCACGAGATCCCTATGTGGTACGGTATGCTCGAACGACACGACACGAGCGCAAGAATCGTCGTGCCTCGATAGTGTCCGGATGGCTGTGTCCGGAAGGTCCTGATCATAAAGACAAGTACATGGGTCAGTTCTCGGTATGCGTGTCCAAGTGAGCAGCGAAGCCCGATGACATCCTGATGCTCGGGGTGGCATCCTAAAGTACCGGTGGGCACTCGATAAGTGAGAAAAAGTTAGTCTTGACTTGGTAAGTGGCAAGACTAATACCGGTTGCCAAGTTTAGTCATTCCTTGTCTAGAAGTTGGCAGGAATCATCCGGCAGTACTCGTTAAGGCCGTTTAGCCCGTTATTGACTAGTTTCTCGGCAGGAATGGTCTTAGAGGCGTCTGATGGGCCCGATAAGCTAGTTTTGACATAGTTAAGCGGCAGGAATCTCCCGGTTGGCGTTTTAAGCGCATTCTTGCCCCGTTCTGGGTCAGAACTCATCCCGGTAAGGTCCTGGCTCATCGTAGGAGCGGGACGGCCGAGTGGCCGAGAACAAAGATTGTTGAAATCAAGTTGTGACGTCGCGTTTAGAAGACCTTGGCCTAGAGTAGAGGCAAGATAGAGTCGTGGAGCTTGGCCTAGTGTAGAGGCAAGCCGGCTAGAGTCGCGATAGAGTTTAAATGCATGTACGGGCGACGTGCATTGCCGAGACAAGTTAGAATTCCGCTGCAAGTGAAGCTCGGTCGAGGAAGAAAGAACCTTACCTAAGGTCCGACAAAGCCACAAAGGGCGCGAAAAGTGGATTGGGGCTAGAGTTCCCCGTAAGGCTGGCCATGGTCGAGCTTAGTTCTTGGCGCCGCACGGTTGAAAAATGTACGACCGTGACACCTAGCAAGAAGCCAAGAATGATGAGTCATCTTTGCTTTAGCATGCAAAGATGAATAGGAATGTGAGAACAGTTTGTGGTATCTTAATGTTGGTACAAGCAACCAAATGTGTGGGAATAAGTTAACGTTCGTGGAACTGGATCAATTTATTGGTGGCAATAACATATTTGGTGATGCTACTAAAAGAAATTTTATTTATTGTCATTTTTTTTTTTGCAAAAACATTAAGTTTCATTTAATCATTTTATTTTTTTATTTTGTGTCTAATTCAATTATTTGTTTGTGTGTTTTAATTTGAATTTAAATTCGAGCTTTAAATGCTTCTAACGACAATTTTTTTTTAATGTCTTACTAATTGATTGTGTGAGAATCTTACGAATTTATTGTGAGAATTGTGGTTTCATTGTATTGAGGGATTTGTGATTTAATTGGAATTATGGTAAATTCACTTTCCTTCTCGTGCCAATTTTTTCTTGTCTATTTACTGTGTAATTCTTGGAACATAACAAACAAGAAGTGTGAAGCAAAGTTTGTTTTTTCTCTCAAATTGTTCAAACATTGTTTATGGTAAACATTGTTTAAGGGAGTTCTTTTATGCATAAGTCAATATTTATGGTAAATTGCACTCACTTTTAATTGTTAATCTTATTCTTAGGACATGACCTCGTGGAATATGTTGGGAAACCGAACCACGTTACAAATGTCTTTTTGTTGTCTCTCTTTACTATATTGTCTTTTAATTACCATTACAACTACACCACTTAATTGTTTTAATTTTTAAGATCGAACAAAATTGAGACTTTATTAATAGAATAATAGCAAGCTAATTAGATCTTTCAACTATAAAAATTATCGTGAATGGAAAAAGGTAAGATTTTGATCTATTTCAAGAATGTGAAGCATGAGTTTATCTCTAATGTTTATTACGTGCCAAATATGAAGAATAATATATTGAGTTTGGGACAACTCTTAGAGAAAGACTACAATATTTTGATGAGAGATTATATTCTTTCAATGAGGGACCATCATGACAATATGGTTGCTAAAGTCCAAATGATGAAGAATAAAATCTTTCTATTAAACATCCACGCTGATGTTGCAAAATGTTTGAAGTCATCTTAGAAAGATCCATTATGGATTTGACACTTAAAACGATTGCCATATGACAAGTATCCTGATCAACTTTGTGAAGGATATTTGTTTGGCAAACAATCAAGGAAGAGTTTTCCACAAGAGTCATTTTCGAGAGCAAAGAGACCATTAGAGCTTGTTCATGCTAATCTTTGTGGAGCGATCAAGCCAAATTATTTCGTTAGAAATAATTAATTCTTATTATTTATTGATGATCTCAGCCAACAAACTTGAGTTTATTTTGTCAAAAAGAAATCAGAAGTGTTTGACATATTCAAGAGATTCTTGTTGAGGAAGAAAGTGATATTTATATAAAAGCTTTGAGATCAGATAAAGGAGGATAATTTACTTCAAATGAGTATAAATATTTTTCCATAGAAAATTGAACTTGTCGGCTTATGACAGTTCCATAGACTCCACAACAAAATGATGTTATCGAGAGGATGAATAGAACTATACTCAGTATGGCTAAAAGCATGTTGAATAGTAAGAAGATACCACAAGAGTTGAATGTGCTGTATATTTGTCCCATCGTTCTTCCACAAGAAGCTTGTGGAATAAATCTCCTCAAAAAATATGAATGTGAAGAAAACTATCTATTTCTCATTTGAGCGTATTTTGGAGTATTGTTTATACCCATGTACCAGATCAAAAAAGTAGTAAGCTTGATAATAAAAGTGAAAAATATATTTTTGTTCACTATGATGCAATCTCAAAATGCTACAAGCTTTACAATCCTGCAGGTGGCAAGTAGGGATGTCATGTTTGATGAAAAAGCAGCATAAAATTAGACTAATGAAAAAAAAGAGACTATAAGTATATATTTTGTCAAGAAGATATTGATGAAACTGGTGATATTACTTCTCAATCAACTCCACCTCTAGCACTAGTATTGCCAATACATACCACACACGTTCATCATCTACATTAGGTTCAAGTGATCAAGGGCCTCTTTGCACGATAAGTTTACGAGACGTATATGATGAAACTTAAGAGTTAAGTGAAAATTTTAATGATCTTACTCTCTTTTGTCTATTTGGTGATAGAGAACCTTTAAATTTTGAAGAAGTTACACAGGATGAAAAGTGGAAGATTACAATGGATGACGACATCAACACCATAAAGAAGAATGATACACGAGAGTTTTCTACTTTTCTAAGTGGAAAAAAAGCAGTAGGTGTCAAATGGGTGTTCAAGACAAAACGAAATGAAAGAGGAGAAGTTGAGAGACATAAAATGACATTAATTGCTAAAGACTACTCTCAAAGAAAAGAGATTGATTATGATGAATTTTTACTTTTGTTACTCGCTTGGAGGTCATAAGATTGTTAATCGCATTTGCTGAATGGAAGATTTTTTTAAATGAATGTCAAATTAGAATTTTTGAATGGTTACCTCGAAGAAGAAGTGTACTTAGAACAACCTCTTGGTTATGTGGTGAAAGGACAATAGGATTAAGTTCTAAAGTTCAAGGTGTTGCATGAGTTGAAACAAGCTCCAAGGATGTGGAATAGTATAATTCATAAATATTTTATGACAATAGGTATTTAAGATGCCCTCATGAGCATTCTCTTCCTTTGAATACTAATGATCTTGGGTATATTTTGTTGGTTTGTTGTGGATAATTTAAATTTTACAAGAAATTGTCCAAGCATGTTTGAGAATTTCAAGAGGGCAATGATCCGAGAAATTGAGATGGCAGATATTATGTCATATTTTTTAGCATTGAGATAAAGCAATCAAAGGAAGAAATCTTTAACTCTAACGAACGATACACTAGAGAAATTCTTGATAAATTTAAGATGTTCAATTATAAACTATTTACAACTCTGATTGAAACTATAATAAAATTGTCAAAATAGGAAGATGGAGATGTTATTGACACTTCAAATTTCAAAAGTTTAATCGGGAGTCCGAGATATTTAACATGTATAAGACTTGATATTATTTTTAGTGTAGGATTGGTGAGTCGGTTTATGGAATCTCCTACAATTAATCATTTGAAAGTTGTGAAGAGAATTATTCGTTATTTCAAAGGTACTGTGTTGGCTTTTTGGCCCTTAGTCTCGGTTAATTAATTTAATTAATTAATGTTTTGATGATAACAAACACACTTAGTATTAATTGTTTTTGCTGTGTAAGAATTATTGTTATAAAACATAAATTTATTATGAGCTTCAATAATATTATATGATTTACTGATAAAACATATTTTGTTTATTGATAATTTTAGTGTTTTAAAGTGTCCACAGCGTAGAGCTCGATACGATGATTTCAACGAATTCTAAATTACCCAAATCAGAGCTCAAACGAAGAAATTATGATCGAAAGAAGTTGAAAGGAAAAATATCGAGAGGATGACGTGGCGACTAAATCAATTAAGTGGACCGATGAAATAGCGACACATGGCGAGATGTATTTACTGAAATTTGTTTTAGTTTATAAAAAAAAGATGGAAAAGAAAAAGATCGAGGAAAAAGAAAAGAAAAGAAATGAAATTAAAAAAAAGGAAAGAGAAAGAGCCGTTTGAAAAAAAAAAAAACCAACTGGTAGGAGATGACAGGAAAAGAAAGAAAAAAGAAAGAAAGAAAAAGAAATGGCGTTGAAGAGCCGTTAGAGAGAGAAAAATATATATATTTATTATTATTATTTTATTATATTATATTTTCAAAATCAATTATTATTTTATTCAATTAAATCTCAACCTTTGATTTTCAATCATTAAAGATCTAATGGTCCAAATTCAATTTCGATTTCAAATTTATTTTCAACTTTTCCTCACCTATTTAAACCCCACTTCCTTCAACATTTCATACAACTCATTCTCTCCCAATTTTCTCTCCAAATTTCTACATTGTTCATCTCTCTTCAAAGCTTTAATTTTTGTTCTATATTCTTGAGAGAGATTTTTTATTTGAGAGATATTTGAGCTTCCAATTTTATTTCTTTTAGCCAATTTGAGGGCTTTTATTTGTAAGAATTTTTTCTTACAAATTTGTGAGCAAATATTTGTATACCCACTTTGAGAGAGTTTGTAAGTTCGTTCTCAAATTTCATATCCTTTGTAAGGGTTGCTCTTAAGCCCTAAAAAGAGCATTTGTAACGGTTTGATCCTGAACCGTGGAAAGGATTGGGTTTCTTCTTGCTCCTGGAAAAAGAAGGTTTTATACCGGTTTGACTCCTACCGTGAAAAGAGTCAAAGTTTCTTAATTGAATACCCAAGAGGCGCTTGGGGAGTGGAGTAGGCCGGTTGTTGCCGAACCACTATAAAATTTCCGGTGTCATTTTCTCTAACCCTACTCTATTTAATTTTTGCAATTAATTTTCTTTATTACAAATTGCATAAAATTAATTGTTCGAATTTGTTATTCATATTTATGCTCAATGTTTATATTTGAATTATTTGGGTGGTGAAATTAATTAGGGTGTTTGTATTTCTAATTTATTGTTTAATTTGTGATAAAATTAATTGTTCCTAAAAAGTTTACTTATTTGTTTAAATTTGGGCCCACCGTAGTAAAAAGTTTATAAAGTTTAATTAAACCCTATTCACCCCCCCTCTAGGGTTGTCATACCGATCCAACAATTGGTATCAGAGCTCGGTTTCGCTCTTCTACAAAAATTATTTTTCAAATTTTATCTTGATACTAAATATCCTCTTAATTTTTGAAAATTATTTGAAAAGCTTAATTGCTAGGGCTATGACAACTTTAGATTTTTTTGAAAGTTATTGTATTGATAAACCTCCATTGTTTGATGGTAGAAAGTATGATATTTGGAGACATCGTATGAAAACATTCTTGTTGTTTATTGATTTTGATATTTTGTATGTATGTGAAAATGATGTATCTAAATTAAAATCAAGTGATGAAATGCTTTCTTTTAATGCCAAAGCCATAAATATCATATGTTGTGCTTTAGATAGAAAAATATGTGATAAAATTTTACATTTTACATATGCATATGATATTTGGAATTTTCTTGATAATATATATAGTGTTGAAAATTCTCCTTGTACTACTAATGATTTATTTGATGTGAAGGAGAATTATAATTCTCAAAATCAAGAAAAATTCCATGAAGTGGAAAAAGAAAAACGTGATAGATCCTCATTGTGCTTGATGGCTCATTCAAATTATGGGAGCGATGTTGAAAGTGATGAAGATGAGGTAAATCATAAATCTCCTTCTTATGATGAATTTGAGAATATGCAAAATGACCTTCAAAAAATTAGCTCTAAATGTGTTAAACTATCAAAGAAGTATAAGACATTATCTGTAACGCCCCGAGCCCCTCAGGTTAGTTAGTCTCGAATCAGGAGATTTTTCATTTAATTTTAAATTGATTGTTAATTAAATTTATCTATATTTATCGGGCTCTAAACTCCAATTAAATTAATATTTACCGGACTCCGTGCGGTGGGTCTTGCTTAAGAGGGGATGAATTTCTTATCTTTTGGGCTTGGACTTGTTGGGCCTCCATTGGGTTAATTTGGTTTTAAAACAAAGGGAAAGAAAAAGAAAACAAAACAAAAGGAAACCCTAGCCCAAGTTCTCTTCTTTCTTCTTCTTTCTTCTTACCCTAGCCACCCCCTCCTTCTTTTTGAAAGACCTTCGGCAGCCACAAGGGCGTTTTCCGGCGAGGTGTAGCGGCGTTCCGGCGGCGCTTCTTCGGATCAAACAGCAGCTGCGGCGGCGCCTCTTCGGATCGAGCAGCGGCGCTGCGGTGCTTCTTCGAACAGCAGCAGCGACGTCCCGATCCAGCGGCGGCGCGGCCTCCTCCTCGCGGCGGCACACGGCGACGGGCCAGATCCGTGGCTGCGCACGGCGAACGGGTGGTACAACGGCGAAACGGCGGCGACCTGCTGCTACGATCTGACGAACAACAACTCCAGCGGCGGGATTTGTACGTTACAACAGTGTTTAAGACGTTTGGCGGTGACCCACATCCGTTCGAAGCTCGATTTAGGCTACCCACACCTTGGCGAGCTAGATCTAGGTGACCCACATCTATACGAAGTCGGTTTTGGCGGTAATGAGTCATTCGAACCTTTTTTGGATTGATTTCGAAGGTTAAATAGTGTACGTAACGTGCTGTATTTCTCTGTTTTAGTGCTTAGGTGTGAGGTTGACGCAAAACTTAAGGGCGCGGTTGTGTGTAAGTAGACAAGGGGCGTGTGCCTGCGTTAATGTATGCTAAATTGTCTCTAACGTGCTGATTTTGTGGCGTTCAATGCTAATTTTGTTACGTCATTGTGCTAAATAATTCTCGTTGTGTTAGTCGATATACTTGGAGTAGTGTTGGATGTTTGTTGATGAAAATGGTGAGATTCCTGCATTGCTAAACTGTTGAGTATTGCTGTGGTAATGTTGGTTACCTGGATATGCATGAATTGTTTGGCGTGTTTTGTGAGTTATTACACTTAGTAATGCTTATTAAATAATGGTGTTGGATATTAAGCATGATTGGGTTATTATCTCACTATTAGAGAGTTGTCTATGTTGTGGAAGCATGCTGAACTGTATTTGTGAGTTGAAAGATGCAGGGGTAGTGGCTTAAGAAAGTATACAGTAAGACTCTAGTGAGAGTTGGATTCCTGGAGGAAATGAATGTGTGAGTGTCAGAGCCTCGGGTATAAATGGTCGGGACCTGATACGTCACTAATGGAGTATCGAGGCCTCGGGTATAAATGGTCGAGGGTCGATACGAGGAGTCCTTTGGAAGGAAGACTATTGGGGCCTTGGGTATAAATGGTCAAGGGCCAATAGATGGTGAAGTCATCGGGGCCTCGGGTATAAATGGTCGAGGGCCGGTGCAGCAATGTCGGGGCTCTGGGTATAAATGGTCAGGGGCCGACTCTACCCGAAGAAGATAACTGTGGAAGGTTAGGATAGCGGTGATAAGCGTAGAGGTACTTGTGATGTTAGGGAGACTAGAGGTTGCTTGTTAACTTATGTCCTGGTTGTGGTTGTCACTAAATTTTATGGAATGTGTTTATGATTGAAAGCATAATGTGTTGAAAGACATGACTACGAATGTTTCCTGATATAGTTGAGCATGATGTGTGTGTGCATTGGTGAGGGCTACTTACGGAGTATATTTTATATACTCACCCCCCCTCTCTATACTTATTGTTTCAGGTGAAGGACTCACTGGCGACCGTGGTGATGAGACGGAGGAGACATGACGAGCGAGGACCATAGACTGCTAGTCACTCTGGCTTAGTTTAAGTTATTAGTTAAGACCTTATGTTATGGTCAATAAACTATTTGTTCGTATTTGAATAATTGGGAGGTTCCCACTTGTTGTTAAAGTTATTTCGGGATAGGCGTCTATTTTAGTTTTCTTCTATTCATTGAGTTTTGCCTTGTTTGAATAATACAATTTGCCTCGTGAGGTTGTTCGTGAATGTTGTTAATTGATATTCTATGAATTCGATTTATTGTTGAATTGATGAGAAGTGGAACTTGATGTTATATAATCGTTGCATAGGGAGAGGGCATGACGTGTTTGGGGTTAAGTTTAATTAGTTGGGTAGTTAACGTGACCTAGAAGTGTGGGGGAAATTCTGGGTCGTTACATTATCCATAGAGAATAAATCTTTGATAGATGAAAATTCTTGTTTGAAAAATAGAGCTACTAATGATATGTTGTTGCATGAAAATATTGATGATTGTTATGATGAGAAAAATATCTTGAATGATAGGATTAAATTTCTTGAAAAGGAAAATGAGGATCTCACATCTTTAGCATGTGAATTAAAATTGGATTTAAATGATTTGAGAACAAAAATGAGAAAATAGAATCTTTTTCTTTGGAGTTAAAAGATAAAATTACTAGTTTGGAAAGTGAAATTGTTATTTTAGAAACTAGCAATATATCTTTAAAAAAAGAGAAAATTCCTTTTATTGACAAAATTAAAATTCTTGAATGTGATAGTCATGAGAAAAGTGATATTTTGCATGTGCTTAAGGAAAAAAAAATACTTGCAATTAAAGAGCTTGAAATTGCAAAAGAGTCTATTAAGAAGTTGACAATAGGTAGTCAAAGATTAGATAAAATAATTGAAGTAGGCAAACCTTTTGATGATAAGAGAGGTTTAGGCTATATAGATGAATGTTCTACTCCTTCAAGTTTTAGAACTATCTTTGTTGAAGCATCACCTATTGTGCCTAAGCTTAATATGCCTAATGTTGTTTCTAAAAATGCTAAATCTAGTTTTGTGCCTATATGTCATCATTGTGGTATTGAAGGACATATCAGACTCAAGTGTTTTAAATTGAAATATGCACGAACTACTTCTTCTAGAAGAAATTTTTCTCAAATAGCAAAGTCTCACAATGCTCCAAAAGAAAATTTCCCAAAGAAAAGTAGAGTGCACAAATTTGTTGAAAGAAATAAATCATTGTATAATGTTGTTTGTTCCTCATGTGGTAAGTATGGACATAAAGCTTATTCTTGTCACTTGTCTAAATTCGAGTTCTAAATTTATGCCTAAGCATGGAAAGACAAATATGCATGTAGAATCAAAATTTGTACCTAAACATGCTTATGTTAGAACTAATTATATACATAGTGCTAAACTTGTGTCTAAGCATGTTCATGGAAAATCAAATTATATGCATAATGACAAATTTGTGCCTACATGTCATTTTTGTGGAGTTAAAGGTCATACTAGGCCTAATTGCTTTAAATTGAAAAATACTCCAAGGAAGAATTTCTATAAGAAAACTATTTTGCCAAATCATTTTGTTAAAAAGAAATTCTTGCCTAATGTTGTTTGTTATTCTTGTGGCAAAATTGGTCATAAATTTCATACATGTTATTTGCCAAAATTAAATACAAATAATGTTGGAACTAATTTGAAATGGGTTCCAAAATCTATGCTTCCTAACAATGAAGGACCCAAGAAATGGGTACCAAAATCTTTTGGTTGAATTTTATTTTTGTAGGTATGTTTCAAGAATCAAAGGGTTGCTTTGGACTTCAAATTGAAAATAAATTTCAAATGAGCAACGTCATGGCTTGTTTGAACCTAACAAAGGAAAATTGTCTATGTGGTAACCTTTATTTTTTTAGATTATTTTACTATTGATATAATTTGTTGGTATAATTATATTTTTTTTGGGCTAGAGAAGTTGAGATTAGTTTCTTGAATTTTATTTGAATCAAATGTCTTTGAGTAAATTGAGAATTTGTTTGACACTTATGTCTATTGGTCGATTATTTATGGATTAGTGGATTAATGCTCTTGAGTAAATTACAAAATTTTTTGGCATCAGTCTTTTTACTTGATTATACATGAATTAGTGAATTAATCTTTTGAAAAGTATGTGGTAGATTTTGTTGAGATTTATCCATCATCCTTGTTGCTTAATCGTTTAATATTCTTGAAATATTGTGATAAACTATTTTGAGATTTATATCCATAATATTGATGGCTTATTATTTAAAATATTGGATGATATGTCTTGGAGAAATTATTGAATATCTATTTTGGCATCTTTTACCTGATATTTGAATATTGGTTTCTAATATTTATCAAAGTTAATTTATGATTTATCAAAATATTGAAATTTTGATGTTAAGATTTATCCAAATTGCTTGATTATTTGATAAACTTAAAGTCTTTAATTTTTGGTCCATTAGTTGCTTGTTATCCTTGTGTTTTCTTGAAAAATATTGTTATGGATGATTGATATTTTGTGTTGTGAAATATTGTTTTTGATAGGTGATGGTTATTGTTTACTCTCTTTAAAGAATTTGTTTAGATGTTTTTTGGCCATAAACTATGTGCTCTCTATGAAAATTAATTTCAAAATTTTGTTCATTATTGAAAATTGCTTGTTTTAAAATTTTGTTTGAGTGGTTGAATTCTTTGTCATAGGGGGAGTAGCTAAGAATTAGTTTATATTCTAGAATTCCGTTAACATGTTGTTCAAAAGTGTTTAATTGATTTTTGTGATTTTTGTATTGTCTATCTTTGATTAAATTATTTTGTAGTGACATAAGTCAAATTAATATTTTTATGATGTCATTTGTCTATATTTAATTTGTAATTTTTTTTTGTGACATAAATAGGAGTATACCTATGATCAGAAACAATTGGTATCAATGTTTGCCTATATTTAATTTGCAATACTTTTTAAGTGGTATAAATGACGATATTGTTTTATTGTTAATTGATATCAATGTTGATTGTTCTTTATAAATTGTTTTGTTTAGCATTTGATATTTTTGGTATCTTGATTTTATTTTTGGCATATCGATGGTGTTTTAATTCTTGATGTTTAACTTTTTTTAGATAAATTGATGAGTTCAATTGAGAGTATCTTTCATGTATGTGATTTATTGTGCTTAATCATAAGAATTAAAATTGCTCTCTTGGAATTATGCTTGTCTTATGTCATATTTTCTTGAATGGAAATTTTGTGTAATATTTTGATAATTTGTTAGAGAAAGATTAATCTACCATTATTTTTTTTTATTTATATCTATCTTGTGCAAATTGTTGAGATAATTTTTGTTTGTATCTCTTTATCTCCTTGATATTTATTGATATGTCTTTTTAAGAGGAGAATGCATATCTTTAAGGGGAGTTATAATACTTGTCAATTTGATGAAATTGTTTCTACATATTGCTTTTTATTGTTTATGTGATTTTATTAAGAGTATGTATAGTGATTTCGACATTGAGTATGTTGGGAGAATTTGCTGAAAATGTTCAAGTCTATTAAAGCTAAAATTGCAAAAACTCCCATGAACACCTCCCTTAAGCTTGACAAAGATGAAAATGGTAAATGTATTGATACTAAAGCTTATTGAGGTATGTTGAAACTTTACCCCTCTTATACTATTGTTTATCTATTTAGGGGAGTAAGTATTCATCGAATTAAAATTTGTTTTAAAATTATTTTCTTATAAGTGATGCTTCTTGATTTTTCTTGTTAATTTTTTTTAGAAGGCATCTTGATAGGGGGAGTTTTACAAAAACTTGTGCTAAATCTCTTTTTTATCCCTTATAAAAGGGAGTGTTAAGTTGCTTCAAAAAGGGGAGCTTCCATCTTTCTTTGTTTATTTTTCTTACTTATTCCTTTTTGATTGATTCCAAAAGGACGGAGGTATTAAGAAAAATGAATAACCTTGTGAGAAATTGTGTTACAATTAAATTTATGTTTATCTTGATTGTGCTTCATGTTATCTCACACGCCACTTTGATTACATTTTTCTTGAGTGGTTTGTCATCATCAAAAAGAGGGAGATTGTTGGCTTTTTGGCCCTTAATCTCGGTTAATTAATTTAATTAATTAATGTTTTGATGATAACAAACACACTTAGTATTAATTGTTTTTGGTGGGTAAGAATTATTGTCATAAAACATAAATTTATTATCAGCTTCAATAATATTATATGATTTACTGATAATACATATTTTGTTTATTGATAATTTTAGTGTTTTAAAGTGTCCACAGCGTAGAGCTCGATACGATGATTTCAACAAATTTTAAATTACCCAAATCGGAGCTCAAACGAAGAAATTATGATCGAAAGAAGTTGAAAGGAAAAATATCGAGAGGATGATGTGGCGACTAAATCAATTAAGTGGACCGATGAAATAGCGACACATGGCGAGATGTATTTACTGAAATTTGTTTTAGTTTATAAAAAAAAAGATGGAAAAGAAAAAGATCGAGGAAAAAGAAAAGAAAAGAAATGAAATTAAAAAAAAGGAAAGAGAAAGAGAAAGAGCCGTTTGAAAAAAAAAAAAAACAACCAACGGAGATGACAGAAAAAGAAAGAAAAAAAAAGAAAGAAAAAGAAATGGCGTTGAAGAGCCGTTAGAGAGAAAGAAAAATATATATATTTATATTACTATTTTATTATATTATATTTTCAAAATCAATTATTATTTTATTCAATTAAATCTCAACCTTTGATTTTCAATCATTAAAGATCTAATGGCCCAAATTCAATCTCGATTTCAAATTTATTTTCAACTTTTTCTCACCTATTTAAACCCCACTTCCTTCAACATTTCATGCAACTCATTGTCTCCCAATTTTCTTTCCAAATTTCTACATTGTTAATCTCTCTTCAAAGCTTTAATTTTTGTTCTATATTCTTGAGGGAGATTTTTTATTTGAGAGATATTTGAGCTTCCAATTTTATTTCTTTTAGCCAATTTGAGGGCTTTTATTTGTAAGAATTTTTTCTTACAAATTTGTGAGCAAATATTTGTATACCCGCTCTTTGAGAGAGTTTGTAAGTTCGTTCTCAAATTTCATATCCTTTGTAAGGGTTGCTCTTAAGCCTTAAAAAGAGCATTTGTAACGGTTTGATCCTGAACCGTGGAAAGGATCGGGTTTCTTCTTGCTCCCGGAAAAACAAGGTTTTATACCGGTTTGACTCCTATCGTGAAAAGAGTCAAAGTTTCTTAATCGAATACCCAAGAGGCGCTTAGGGAGTGGAGTAGGCCGGTTGTTGCCGAACCACTATAAAATTTCCGGTGTCATTTTCTCTAACCCTACTCTATTTAATTTTTGCAATTAATTTTCTTTATTACAAATTGAATAAAATTAATTGGTCGAATTTGTTATTCATATTTATGCTCAATGTTTATATTTGAATTATTTGGGTGGTGAAATTAATTAGGGTGTTTGTATTTCTAATTTATTGTTTAATTTGTGATAAAATTAATTGTTCCTAAAAAGTTTACTTATTTGTTTAAATTTGGGCCCACCGTAGTAAAAAGTTTATAAAGTTTAATTAAACCCTATTCACCCCCCTCTAGGGTTGTCATACCGATCCAACACGCTGGATTATTAATTATTTCATTTATCATTTGAATAATTCAAACTTGAAGGCTATTGCAATAGTGATTGGGCTGGAGATCTTAACCATTGAAAAAGCACAATAGTGTATTTGTGTTCTTTATTGACAATATTACTTTTAGCTAGAGTTCTAAAAAGTAGCCTATTACCTCTTGACCTCTGGGTCAGAAAAGGTGTTAATTATTGCTAACTTAAGTTCATGTTGAAGATTCGATATTCAAGTTGATTATATAAAGACAGAAGATCAAATTGTAAATATCTTCACAAAGCTACTCAAAGTTGATGTCTTTAAAAAGATGAGAAATTTCCTTGAAGTTATGAAGAAGATATGTTTAAGGGTGTTTATACCAAGAATTGCACAACATCAAACCTTGGTCAAGTTCGAACTCGGTCCTAGCTCCGGCTTAGAACACAACAGGAAGACCTGTGCAAGAGGACAAAATCTCCGACGCTCAAGTCAGTAAGTAGTTTGGACTCAATATTAAGTTCAAGGAGGAATTTCATACCTGATGATGAAATGAGGCCCTCTATTTATAGGTTTAGGCTTCCTCAAAGGTTGAGCAGATCGAACCCAGACAGTTCTACTCAAATAATGACGGTTTAATAAAAGAAATAATAGCTAAGCTATCCACCTCGGAAGGTTCCGAGGTGGACCTGCATAATGATTTATCTGGGGATATTCCCTTGGGCGAATCACTGTCCTCCATGTGACAGTCTGGTTTCCCTTCTCCCAAACAGGGATGTTGAAAATTAAACATGTTAATTATCCTATACATGAACTACTATTATCCTAAATATTATTATACATATACATGAACTATTATTTAATTGAATGTTCATGTATTTAGCATTTTACAATGGATTAATTGTATGATCATCATGTTTAAAAAAAAAATTGAATGTTCATGAATGTATGCATTCATAGGATGTGTGTCAACTTAGAGTCTACATTATTCTATGGAGTCGTATAAATATGATTGTCTTTGATGAATTTCAAGTAACTTTGTGGGGAAGAAAACAAAGAGAGTTAAGTGAACCAAGTTTGTAAAATTTTTGTGAGAAATTTCAATACAAGTGAAGTGGTTTATTTTCAAATAAGTCTGGTTTGGTTCTCCGTTTGTGAGTATCCATTACATGTTTCCAACATAGACTTAGTATTGGAAAATTAGTAGCCAAAAATAAAAATACTGTAGCATATTTTTTGGGTCAAGAAATCACAATTAAAGCCCAATATTTTCCTTTCTTTTCTATTAAGTTTACTGACCTATTTTTAAGACAAATATGGAGTATTTATGCTCTTTCACCGGGAGAATAAAAAAGGAGGCAAAAAGTGTGTGGCGGCAGTTCTTTGGCAGAAGAGAAAGAGAAGAGAATTGCATCATCGACAACTTGTTCTGGTGAGTATGGTATAGTTTTTCATTATTGTATTCCTAAATAGCCATTGATGTAGTACTTAGAAACTAAGTGGTCATTGCTATGACATCTAGAGAGAGTTTAGAGCATTTTTTGAGGCCCATTATATCATACAAAAATTATGTGTCATTTATGTGCTTTCCCTATATATTCTCTTATTGTGTGTTGGATATCGTTTTCACTTAATAACTATGGAAGGGGAAAAGTTTCCTGTAAAATGCAAGTGAAAGATCTTCTCACGTATAAAAAGATCCACAAAACTTTGAAAGAACGACATGTTGGGATAACAGATAAATAATGAGCGTAGATGGATGAATAGGTCTTAGCATTCATCAAGTTATGCTTGTCAATGAATGTGACAAGTCTCATAGCAAATCAGACAACAGCAATAGGATTGATTTAGGTGCGTATGGGCAGAGATGAAAAACTCTCTGCCAAGGTTTATCTCATCACGAGATACTTCAACATTCATATGGAGGAAGACACGTTAGTGAACACCCATAGTAACGGGGTGACTAAATTGATGAATCAATTGGAGTTGATGGAGATCACTTTTTCAGAGGAAGTGAATGCTATAAAGTTGCTGTCTTCTTTGCCTGAGAGCTGGAAAACGATGGAGACGACTGTGTCGAATTCGTTAGGAAATAGGAGTCCGAAGTCCTCGATCTGTGATGCTGTAATAATTGAGGAGACTTGTAGGAAAGAAAGTGGGAAAAATTCTGCATCCACTTAGTGGTGAGAACTCTATTGATTCAGCTTTGACAGTTTAGAGCAAAGGCTATGTTAAACAGCTGTGACTAGAGGAGTGGGAGCAGTGATGTTGAATGTTTTTAGTGACATAAGAAGGGTCATTTTAAGAGACACTGTAATAAGAAGCTTAAAGAGGATTAGAGAAAAAAAAGACACTTTAAATTATGTGAGCAGAAGTGTTAATTTGTATTGAGAGTAACACCACACCTGTAGACCAGTCATAAGATTAGATAGTGGTCAGTGCAGCTTCAGTACAGGTTTCTTCAGACAAGAGATGGTCGGTATTAGTTAAAAAAAATTAAAAAAAAAAAAAACTCTTCCCTCAAAAAATTTTACTCATTACTTAAATACCAATGTTGGTTGAGTCTTGTGATTGAACTACTGCAGTCAGAGGTTGGTAATCTTTCTATTATGGGAGATAATTGGTTGTTATATCTTCAGCATTGCAGAAGGAGTAAGGAAACAACACTATTACTGGGTTTTTATCTATTAAATTCATGTTTCCTTTGTTTCACCAACTATTCTGTAGAGGAGTTCTAGACAAATTTGTTTTATTAAAATTGGAGTTCTAGACAAATTTGTTTTATTAAAATTTACTTATTGTTGTATCACTGATGTTTTTTTTTCCATGGATTATTTAGTTCACCCATATTAAAATTCAGGTTTTCAAACCAAATTTAGTTTCTCTTATTTTTTTTTAAATATTACATTAATATTAACCAAAGACCAATTAAATAATCAACATTAATTATTCCTCCTCTAAAATAAATTTGCAATTGTGAACAATGAGATATGTGGAGGGAGGTAATCAACCTATTTAATTATACAATGGCTTCAAATAAAGTTTGTTTCAAAGAAACAAAAAACTTCAAATAAAATTAATTGTGATTAAACCTTTTTATTTAACAATATAATGTATCATTAATCCAAGGTAATTCTACATTATGGGTTATGCATGGAGGCAATTATTCTATGCAATTAAATCTTTCACAAATGACTTGCAGTTATAGATGAGTTTTATAAATGGAGGTTTAGATTTTCCACATCTTGTTAAACTAAAAAAACAAAAAAAAGCTTTCACAAAGGATTCGTAGTTGTACGTACCTCGATCAATAGATTTATTATTTCACCTCGACAATGGACTCACCTTCTTAAGTTTTATTGTCATGCAATCTAGCTCCCATGATTATACTATGACTCAAATAAATCAATTAAAATCTTTTCAAACATGAAAGAGTAAGACACTTGCATTTCACTAACTAGGAAATAGTAAATTAAAATATTATTTCTCATGCAATTTTAGTGATAGCATACAAGGGAGAAAGAGGTGTTATATGGTGAAGAACAAAGTGTATATATATATATATTTATGTATTATATGATTAAACCTAACAAAGTGTGAGCACTAGCTTTTTGTAGTGCCTTGCACACTATCTCTTAAACTTTACCTATGTCTACCACTATCTCTATAATATTAATTTCATTGGCTCTCTTTTGCTTAAGCAAAACAAATAATACTCAATCTCTATAAAAATCCTCATCTGGGCGTGTGCTCTCCACAAGCAAATTACCAAACCATTTCTTTTTCCTTTTCTCCTTTCCCCTTCTGTATACAAAATCTCAGCTCAAACATGGCTTCTTCATTCCATGCAGAAGCTTCTGACGTTGAGTCTGGCCGTGTCGATTACGCTCAACGAGCGCAGTGGCTCCGAGCAGCCGTTCTCGGAGCCAACGACGGGCTGGTCTCTGTTGCGTCACTAATGATGGGCGTTGGAGCTGTGAAATCCGACGCCAAAGCCATGTTTATTGCGGGCTTCGCAGGGCTTGTCGCTGGAGCTTGCAGCATGGCGATTGGAGAGTTCGTCTCTGTTTACACCCAATATGACATACAGAAAGCTCAACTGAAGAGAGATGCCACGAACCAAAAGAATGTAATGGTAAAATTCTTTCTATTAGAATAGAATAAGAAAAATATCTTAACTGCTTATTGGTCAACATCTACCTTGTATTTGACTACTAATAAAAATTTGTTAAAAATTTAATGGGATTAAGAAAGAACCGGTGCTCTTGTTCTTATAATAATATGAAAAACAAAACTAACTATTGCAATTTAAAGGAAGTTATTTACGGTAGAAAATTAAAAAATTAATTAATTAACTTGACTAGATTAAATAATTAAATGTAAAATAAACAAAGTTAAATTACTAGTTGGCAGGTTTCTAATTTTTTTTTATTTGTGTCTTCTAGGTTATTCATCTTTATAAATAGTCTAATAAATTTTTAAATTTTGGATATCTTTCTAATTTATAAATAAAATTTCAATTTTAACTTAATGAATTTTTTTTTTAAATTTACAAAATTGAAAGTCCCAATTAATTAATTTCAATTTTATATACCATTTTCTAAAGTTCGAAAATTTTATTAAACACCACTAAGTTCCAAAATTCAACTTGTAACTTAACCAACAAACTAATATATTTATTTTTCCCTATATCAGAATGGCAACCACCAAGACGAAGAAGAAAAGTTGCCGAATCCACTGCAGGCCGCGCTCGCATCTGCGATCGCGTTTTCAGTCGGAGCCATCGTCCCTCTGCTAGCAGCAGTGTTTATCCATGACCACAAGGTCAGGCTTGGCGTAGTTGCAGCGGTGGCGAGCTTGACGCTGGCTGTTTTCGGAGTAGTTGGAGCGGTCTTGGGGAAGACTCCGGTGGGGAGATCCACGGCGAGAGTGGTTGTTGGAGGCTGGATGGCTATGGCGATCACGTTTGGTCTTACCAAGCTGATTGGGTCCAAAGGACTCTGAGAGTTGATGGCTGTGACTATTATGATCTATATGTGTTGTCCTAATAATGTTGTTGTCTTCTTGCTTGTTATGCTGTTTTTTTTCTATGCATGAGTTCAAAGGAGTTCCCATTATCAGTCTAATTAAGAAATAAAAGTATGTTGGTCAAAGGCAAAATGTATGGTCTCTTTTTTTCTTCTTTTTTACAAGAATAAACACTTGTGAACTTTGTTATTTCAATGGCAATGTTACTAAACGTTTAATAGTTTTTTAAGCTTTTTTTTCCCTCTAGATTGAAATTGAAGAACTACTTACCTATAGAGAGGATGTTTTGTCACCGATTACGTGTGCCTGTGAGTTTGTTTATCTTTGGGTAATAGATGTGCTAATTGTTAAGAAAAAATCTCCCAACAATACGGTATAAATAAATAGAAATAATTGAAAAAATTTAAAGTAAGTAAAATGAATAAAAGAATAGAAGAATTTACGTGGAAAGTTCTAGACGAAAGAAAAACAACGACTACCATAAAGAATCTATTATATAAAAAATATTATAATCGTACAAAACAACTCTCTCCAGTTACTATAGAAAAAGAAGACCTTCTCAAAATTTTATATCACTCCGAGCTTAAAGTGTATCTAACAACTAAAAGCTTTTTATAGCACTTAGAGACATCACTTTACCTTTCACGAGTGTAATTTTGGCTCTCTTAATATTTTTGCCAAAGACCCAACAAATTCGACATTAGCAATGTTGATGCGTGGATTTCGGTCCTCCGGTTCACTACCTCGCATCCATCAAACTTGTTGATCCGGGACTAGTACCTGCAAAATCAAATCGAGCTAAACCGGTGTGACTCTAGTCACACGGGCTCCGATGCTTAAGTTAACAAGAGAATAACGTAAATGTAGTCAACTCTCTTCCTCCTATACCTCTAAGGCTGGATCAATACTTATAGCGTGAAGTTGTTCCAGAATCTTCCGTAGCTAACCCTAATTCACCGTTGCAGGGCCTGGGCGACATCGTCGATCGAAGACGGGGGATCACTGGCTGGGCCGTGGGCCGAGCACGGCTCGGAATCGAGCCCCGGGTCGGGGCCGAGCACCGGGTCGGGACCGAGCACCGGGTCGGGGCCGAGCACCGGGTCGGGGCCGAGCACCAGGTCGAGGCCGAGCCCTTCGTGGCTCAGTGGGCTTCCCTCTGGTCGCTTTCCTCGTTCTCTGCCCCGGCGTTAGGTCATTCTTTTGGCCGGCCCGTTATGTCCCGGGCCGGTCTTCCCCAATCAGACTTCAACTCCTTGTCTCGTTTCGGGTCATTTTCGTTCTCCATAACAATGGCCCCCACTCTCAAAACAGAAGACGAATAATTGTGTAATGATCTTTGTTTTGAGAGTACTTGTCGCTTTGTCGTTACCACGAGATCATTGAATATTAGTGGCTAAAAATGGGACGGTTGCTAACGCACAGGGCTTCTACCAAAAGCGTTTGATCCAATTTTGGATCTTAGTGCTTGGTTCCTGCCACTGGTTTTGTACCTTGAACTTGTCGATACTATTCATAAATTGGAAGTTTTTCCAATTTTCGTTGACCATAATCAAGTCTCCTGAGCCTGGTTTTATTCTCATCTGAGTTTAAACCATTTTGGCCTTGGGATCTAACTTTAACAGAACTAATGTCGATACCTTTGGGTTTCTAACCTATTTGGCTTTTGCCCATGTTTTATACCTCAGGGTTTACTCTCGGGTTTCTAACCCACTTGGCTTTTGCCAATGACCTTTATACCCTGAGTTTAGTCGGTACCCTTAGGTTTCTAACATATTTGGCTTCTACCGGTTTTTTAGCCCCAGTTAAATCAACACCCTCGAGTTTTTAACCTATTTTGGCTTTTGCCATATGATTTTCTACCCGTGGGTTTCGTTGATCGGTTAGGCTTGCCTGTTTTCTGTTTTAACCTTGCTGGGCCCGTACGCATGCCTTTCTCAGCACCTCGGGATTCTTTTCCCTGGTTTCACTGATTGGCTTTCAGCTTATCGGCCTGCTTCTAGGTCCGTCCCAAATTTGAGTTCCTTGATTGGTCGTAGATATGTAGATGTTCAGGTCGTAGATATGTAGATATTTATATGATGCCCCCTGCTTGAGAAATTTATTTCAGAATGAACATAAGAACTCAAGTATCACGTCGAACGTCGAATACTTTATTAGTAGGAAAATCGTCCTGTCGAAGATTTTGTCACAATAAGCTTAGTTGGTCCAAATAATGGAGAAACATAAAAATGTCCAGAAATATGTCGAACTAGTGGTAGTATCTTTTGAGGTGTTGGGCGTGCCACGAGTGTAGTAAGGCCTTCCCCCGCTGGTCTTCTAAAGCATAAGTGCCTATTCGCACCACTTTAGTGACTTTGTATGGGCCCTCCCATGTTGGCCCGAGCGCACCGCTAGTTGAATCTTTTGTATTGGGCATAACCTTTCTTAACACCAGATCACCTTCTCTAAAGTCACGTTGCTTGACCTTCGAGTTGTAGTATGGAGCTATTCGATTTTTGTATTCAGCCGTTCGTAGTCGTGCTGTTTCTCGATGTTCTTCTAATAGGTCGAGGTTGAGCTTTACGGATTCGTTGTTGGATGCATGAAAGTTGAATCGCAGAGCATATTCGAATCTTTCTTTATCTAGAGAGATTAGTAGGAGTCCTGCCCCGCATCCCCGAAAATTTGAGGACCCATCTACGTAGAGTGTCCAGAGTTGTTTTTCCTCAACCACTTGTGGGTCGATACTATATACTCGAGGCTCTGTTGGTGTTAATTCCGCTATGAAGTCTGCCACAACCTGCCCTTTCATGGCAGTTCTTGGCTTATAGTGAATGTCGTACTCGCTGAGCTCTACAACCCACTTTACCAGTCGTCCAGAAGTGTCTGGCTTTTGTAAGATCTGTCGTAAGGGAAAGTTGGTGAGGACCATTATTTTGTGAGCTTGGAAATACGGGCGTAGTCTCCGAGCTGAAGTGACCAGTGCCAATGCCAGCTTCTCCATTGGTGGGTATCTAAGTTCTGCATCTACCATTGCTTTGCTTGTGTAGTAAATTGGGGATTGTCGTCCATCTTCTTCCTTTATTAACGCGGAACTCACCGCAGTGCTGGATACAGCTAAGTATAAGTAGAGCTCGTCACCCACGATCGGCTTTGCGAGGAGTGGAGCTGCCCCTAGGTACTGTTTCAGCTCCTTAAAGGCAGCCTCGCACTCTTCCGTCCATTCAAATTGTCCTTTCTTCCTTAAGATTTTGAAGAATGGTAGGCACTTGTCAGTGGAACGGCTAACGAATCTGTTGAGTGCTGCTATCCTTCCATTGAGTCTCTGCAGCTGCTTTAGAGTTTTAGGTGGATCCATCTCCAGAACAGCTTTGATCTTATCTGGATTGGCTTCGATTCCCCTTTGGTGCACTAAAAATCCCAGGAACTTGCCTGAGGTCACTCCAAACGTGCATTTGGTGGGATTCAACTTCATCTTGTACTTTCGCAAGATGTCGAACGCTTCTGCCAAATCCTCCTCGTGTTGCTCGTTCTTTCGACTCTTTACCAGCATGTCGTCTACGTAGACTTCCATGTTTTTGCCGATTAAGGCTGCAAACATCCGATTCACCATTCGTTGGTAGGTTGCACCTGCATTCTTTAATCCAAACGGCATCACGGTGTAGCAATACAAGCCTCGACTCGTGACAAAAGAAGTTTTCTTCTGATCCGGTACATGCATCTTGATTTGATTATATCCAGAGTAGTCATCCATGAAACTCAATCTTTCATGTCCTACGGTGGCATCAACGAGTTGATCTATTCGAGGCAAAGGAAAAGAATCCTTTGGACAGGCCTTATTTAGATCCATGAAGTCGATGCACATTCTCCATTTGCCGTTTGGCTTCTTTACCAGCACCACGTTGGATATCCACTGGGGATAATGTACTTCCCGAATGAAGCCTGTTTTCAGTAGCTCATCCACCTGTTCAGCTACAATCTCGTTCCTTTCTTGGTTGAACGCGCGACGCTTCTGTTTCACTGGCTTACAGCTCTCGTCGACGTTGAGTCGATGTACCATAACTCCTCGGTCGATTCCCGGCATGTCCTCCGGTGACCATGCGAACACATCAGCGTTGCTTCTGAGGAAGTTTATAAGGCTTTCTCTTTCCTCACTCCCCAACTTGGTTCCGATGTTGACCCGTCGATCTTCGGCTGTCAGAGGGACATATTCTACCTCTTCAGCCGGTTCTCCCCTGTCAAGGGTGGTCGAATTAAGTCGATGACCAGGGCTCGACCTTGCCTCTCCCGAAAGATCTGTCACTTTAATCAGGCCCGCCACTGGTCCTCCCTTATCAAGGGTGGTCGGATTAAGTCGATAACCAGCGCTCGGCCTCGCCTTTCCCGAGAGGTCTGTCGCTTTATTCAGGCCCGACACTGGTTCTCCCCCGTCAAGGGTGGTCGGATTAAGTTGACGATCAAAGCTCGATCTTGCCTCATCTAAGTGATCAGCCGCTTCTTTCAGGCTCTTCTCTTCCAAGCACCGATGGCTCTCATCAGGATTCATGTCGCTTTCGGACCAAGTCGATGATCAGGGCTTCGTCCTACCTCGCCTGAATGGTCGGCCACTGCACCCTACACGCCTTGGATCGAAATTTCACCTCAGATCGGGATTTTGCTTCGACGAAACTCGTTTTGCTGTATCGTCCCCACAGACGGCGCCAATTGTTGATGTGTGGATTTCGGTCCTCCGGTTCACTACCTCGCATCCACCAAACTTGTTGATCCGGGACTAGTACCTGCAAAATCAAATCGAGCTAAACCGGTGTGACTCTAGTCACACGGGCTCCGATGCTTAAGTTAGCAAGAGAATAACGTAAATGTAGTCAACTCTCTTCCTCCTATACCTCTAAGGCTGGATCAATACTTATAGCGTGAAGTTGTTCCAGAATCTTCCGTAGCTAACCCTAATTCACCGTTGCAGGGCCTGGGCGACATCGTCGATCGAAGACGGGGGATCACTGGCTGGGTCGTGGGCCGAGCACAGCTCGGGACCGAGCCCCGGGTCGGGAGCGAGCACCATGTCGGGGCCGAGCACCGGGTCGAGGCCGAGCCCTTCGTGGCTCAGTGGGCTTCCCTCTGGTCGCTTTCCTCGTTCTCTGCCCCGGCGTTAGGTCACTCTTTTGGCCGGCCCGTTATGTCCCGGGCCGGTCTTCCCCAATCAGACTTCAACTCCTTGTCTCGTTTCGGGTCATTTTCGTTCTCCATAACAAGCAATAATATACTTAAAGAATTATTATTATTTTTTAAAATCTCAATCGATAAAATTAGGCTTCGCTCAAGGATCTTAAAGACCATAAGGGTCCAATTTGAATCCTTGTTAAAATTCCTAATCTTATCTTTTATATATCTTATATATTAAAAATTAAAATATTAATTATTTGACTCTCGCTCAAATTCTGAAATTAATATTTTATTAATATATTCAATATTTAGTGATAAAAATCTACATTTTCTCTCTTGTATCGAATATACATTAATATAAAATATATTATCCCCTTTAAATTTAATGTATCTAATACATTAAATACAAATTTGAACATTTCAAATTCACCATACAAATCAATTAAATCAAACTCATTGATCGTTAACTTTTATTCATTTACCCAAAGTTATTATACTATAAACTCAAAGTTGCACTCTTATGCATTGTAGTACTAGTTATGTCCATAGATACAATTACTACATACAAACCTACCCTTCACAAGTTTTTTGTAGTTACATTTTTATACCTTAAGTATTAGTAATTCTCTAATGGACAATCTATTAATCATCCAACCATATAAATCAAGTCCCGCCAGTGAGAGAAGGTCCAATTGTTCAAGTACCGCATTTAACACTTAAGGAAACTACTCATCTACTAAAGGGATGAATTTCATCTTTGTTAGATTTTGCTCTTAGCTTCCTATTTGGTAACGTCGCAAAAGTAGTAGGTTAATTTAATTGGCTACAAAACTCACTGATACGATACAACTTAAGTGTATAGATAATCAAGTCAATAGTCACACGAGTCCAATCATATAATGGTTCAACTCAAAAAGAAAAGTTAGATGAATTACCTTTAATGGTAAAATACCAAGAGTAGAAAGATTACTCAGTATACTCAAGGTCGAAAAAATCCACAAGTTTGATGACCAACCAAACTTGAATGTTAGAAATGTTGAGAAGGGTCCCCCATGCCCCCCATTGGTTATGTCTTTCCTCTCTTTCCCACTCCCTCCCCCCATATATAAAGGGGGGAGGGAAACCCTAATAAAGGTAAGCTAATTTTTCCTCCACAACTTCTTGTGAGAATTCGGCACACACTATATAAAGCAGCCTCTCTCCCTCGAGATTATTGTCCTTTTACTCTACTTTTTTCATGATTACCCTTATTTTCAAGGATAAAATGGAGTTAATTCATTTTACTTATGTTCTAATTAGTATAAAAATGCCTTTAAAGAGCTTTTTTTAAAGTCCACATGGTGCATTTCCATGAAATCATACTTCATATACACATATATCAGCATATCTTAATAATCTGGCTCAAATACTTAGGAATGTCCATACTTTTCATTGAAAATAAGGCAATATTCTTGGCGTGGCGCACCTCTCAATATACGAGAATTTTAAGTGAAACGCAAGCTCCGAGTGCATTTTGACTACATCTACAAATATCAATTGATGGCTTCAGTAGTCAAGGTTGTTAATTCGGTCCAGTCTGACGAACCAATGTGGCAAAAGAATAGTATAATCGGCTTGAAGTTCTCATCCCAACCATCTCCAAAAACTTTAACATAAAAAAATTTGGTAAGATTGAAGCTCATAATGCTAACAATCTCCCCCGAAAAACCATTTATGAAAAATATTCTCAAAGTGACATGAGTATAATAGTATCGAAAGAATTCCATCACTAACAAACACTTTCAAACTAAACATAAAACTTTAAAATATAGGAAAAAAGCTCATATATTCCACTTACTTCAAAATATAGTTATGTATGTGCTGTGGAGATGAAGAACTCTTGAAGTATCTCAAGGATATACACTCCAATTCATATGAATAAAATGCCAACCACTTCGAAATAATATATATAAAAATGAAAAACTATTTAAAAACTAAACCGCTGAGGTGACATCTCTAATGGGCTACCTTAACACCCCCTCACAAGCCCATGGAAGTGGGATCACGAACATTGAGCTTGAACTTCAAACGTACGTAGAAAGCCAACAACAGATAATGGATTTGTCAAAATATTAGCTACTTGGCCAGTGGCAGACAAATGAGGAATAGACAACTTCTTATGAAGAACCAAATCACGAACAAAGTGGATGTCAAGTTCCACATGCTTAGTTTTAGAATGCAGAATCGGGCTGGCACTCAAATAGACAACACTAAGGTTGTCACAGAAAATTATAGGAGGCTTCGGTAAAGAAATGCGAAAATTAGAGAACAAAGAAGTTAACCAAACTAATTCAGCAGCCACCATGGCTAAACTCCGATATTTAGCTTCTATACTCGACCTAGATATGATAGATTGCTTCTGCAAAGCCAGTAAGAAACAAATTAGTTGGTTTAGTTTGTAATAAACCATGTGAAAGAGTGCCTTTAAGATACCATAAAATTCTCTTCACAAGTTGCCAATGAAGTATAGTCGGAGAATACATAAACCGACACGCCTTATTGACACTATAAGAGATCTCAGGTTGTGTCAAAGTAGCATACTGTAAAACCCCAACCTAAAAAGTATCTCAATGGCCCCAAGTCTTTAAGAGCAAACTTAGCATGTAATTCACCCATCAAAGTAGAAACAATATTTGAAGAGTTCCCCATGATTATGATATCATCAACATATGCATATATACAACAACAAGCAGAAGAGATGACAAATTAATAACGATGCATTAGCCTTGGAGTTAATAAATCAAGAGAATTAAGAAACATACTCAAATGCTCGAACCAAGCTCGAGGGGCTTGCTTAAGTCTATACAATGCCTTGCAAAGTTTGCAAACAAGAGAACCAGATTCGATAGCAATACAACCAATAGACTGCTCCATAAAAACTTTTTCAAAAAGAAAGCCATGAAGAAATACATTTTTATATCAATTCACGAATGGACCACTCATACTAAGAGCCAAAGTTAACAAAACACGAATGGTAATTGGCTTGACCATTAGGGTATAAGTCTCTGAATAATCAAAGTCAGCAGATTGATGAATCCCTTTAACAACAAGTTGAGCTTTAGAATGAGAAATATAGTCATCTGAGTTCTTCTTAATTTTGTAAACCAACTTACAACCAACAATCTTCTTGCAAGAGGTTTAGGAACCAATTCTAAGTTGTGATTCTTCATCAATGCATCATACTCCATTTGCATAGCTTTATGCCAATGCTCACTTTTAAGTGGTTCTTTAGAAGAATGTGGCTCAATATTAGTGTAAGTTGTAGGAAGTACCTTGGAATGATTAGTAACTGGGCAAGGAATTGAAAGTGAAAAGGAAGGAATGGTCTTATGTGGTTCATTGGACAATTGAGAATGAGTAGGTGAAGGCATAAGTTGGATCGTGGAAGAAGAAGATAATGGGAAATCAAGGATAGTAGCAAAACGTATAAAATTATCAGCCATAGGAGAAGAAATAGATGAAGGAGTAGTATCATGTGAAGAAGAGAACAAAGGTACAACAAGAAGGGCCTGAGCCGCAATAGAAGATGGTAAATGGGAAGTAACTTGAGAAGCACACAGTGAAAAGATAGTTCATCAAATATCACATATCGAGAAATAAAAAGTCGACCATCAGAAAACAAACATTTATAACCCTTATGCATGTTACTATATCATAGAAATATACAAAGACTAGAACGAAATTCAAGCTTATGAGAATTATAAGGTTGAAGACAAAACACTTGCAACCGAAGAGTTTAAGAAGTCGTAGTTGGGCTGCTTCTGGAAAAGCTTCTCCAAAGAACTCACACCTTGAAGGATCGACCAAGGAAGCCAATCTATAACATAAACAACAGTAGTAAAGACATCATCCCAACAGGTTAGGGATAGGGAAGAGTGGAATAACAAAGTAAGGTCGGTATCAACAATATGTCAATGTTTGTGTTCAACTATCCCGGTTTTTGGGGAAGTGTAAGGGCAAATAATTCTATGTTCAATTCCTTTGGCCTTTAAAAAGGGTTTTTTGAAAAATTGAAGGCTTTTTTAAAGTTTATTGAAAAAACGGGTGAGTTGTGAAGTATTTCGGTTTTTGGGGTGTTGCGTCTTTTTTAAAGATGCATTTGACCATGCACACAAAGACTTAAGAGACGCATCCGTGTTGGAAATGCAACGATTCCTTGCGGCGGTTCAGGGTGCAGAGGTTCCTTGCAAGGAACCTATTCTGCACCAGGATTCTGACCAAGTATTCCTTTTTTTTTTCCTTCCCTTGAAATTTCATTTTATTTCCCTTCAAAACTCGGTCAGTTTCCATTCGTCCTCTGACTCTCCCATTGTTCCTCTCATTTTATCTTCACCATCACTTTCATTTTAACCCTATTTTTGTTTTGTTCCCTTCTTCCCTTCCATTTTTCGTTTCATTTCTTTCTTCCCTTAAATTTTATGTTCATCATCATTGTTCTAAGGTAATTGTTAATTATTTTATTGTTTATTTTTTTAATTTTTAGTTTTACTATTAATTTTCTTTTGTTGTAGGAACCGTTCAAATTTAATAGAAATAGCAAACTTGGAGCAAGATTTTGTCTACAACACAGGTATCTTTAATTATTTTATTATATATATTTAAAATATTACATATGATTGTTGAGATATGGAAATAATTTTTAATATGAATTTTATTTGAGGCATGTTTTTGCATATTTTTGTTTTAGTAATTGAAGTTCAAAAGTACACGTGTATACAATTTTGAGAATGTTCCCGACAATGAGAAACAATAAACATAATTAGCTACAAAATGATTGGAAAACGAAAACGTTACCAAACAAGGTCTTATATTTTTTGTCCCCAACTTCATTTTGTTAATTATGGTGTAAATATATCAAATAATTAAAAAAAATTATCTATACTTGCCTTTTACTGAAATTACACAGTTTCTTGTCAAATTAGAAAATTAATAATACTTATAGATTGTTATATAAATAAACTAATAATTAGATTCTTTTTTCTTTTTAATTTCAAGGTAAGATATTAGTTGAGAAGATATTCAAATTCTAAATATTGAGATATTTATCATATTCTATTCTAAATAAAACAAATTATTAGAAATACAATCTAATTTTAACTATTTCATTATAATTTTCTTAAAACCGATTTATTCTCAATTTTCTTAATGATGATGTTTTTAATTTTTAATTTAAAAAAATAAGCTTACTAATTATCAATCAAGAAAAATTTCTTTTATAAACAAATGAAAACAAAATAAAATAAAATAAATGTTGCGAGTTAACAAATCTTCTTTTTTTATGAGAAGGGATCTAAACGAACTTATTCAAAGCTTAATTCACTACACCCAAAAACCAATAATAGTTAACAAAAGATATATATATATTAATAATTTATGATATTTTTGGTTTCCAATTTCCATTTTGAAATATGTAAATGTTTTGAAACTCCTTAATATTTATCTAATTTTTCATATATAAAAAAAGAACAAAACAAAAAACAAAAAAATTGACTTGGGAATTGAGAAGGAGAGACCAATCTATGCTGTATTTCATTGTTTTTTTACAACTAACGTGGATTATGAAATTATTTTTTTTCTTATAAATGTTTTTTGGTTTGTGAGTTTTGATCAATGAAAAGGGAAAAAAAGAGTGAAAATAAAAAGAAAAAATATATATATAGTGCCACACGTTTTTTATGAGTTTGTGAGTTTATTTACTTTTTAAAAACATTTATAAAATTTAAGCAAAATATTGAAAACTAAAAAAAAATATTTTTACTTTGGAGCATGTATGTGTTAAAAAGACAAAAAAAAAATAAATTCATATGGTTACAAAAAAAGTTTTACATTTTTTTAAAGATATTATATATATTTGAAATATTATGTTTGGTTTTAAAAATTTTAGAAGTTTCAGAAATTTGTAAAAGATATTATATTATACTTTAGTTTCAAAATATCTCTCAAACATTTCGAAAATATAAAGATTAAAAGGAAAAAAAATTGAAACTACTACTACCAAAATAGTAAAAAAAGTATTTAGGGACTAAATTAAAATAGTATTTAAAATGGTATATATATATATATATATATATGATACTGATAACAGAAGGATGATGGTTTACTTTATAACTCTTTTTTTTTTTGAGAAAGTATAACTTTGTTGTTTTTATCACTTTTCAAAATCTATTATACATCACCTTATTAATTGATTTATGGAGATAAACTTATAGCAAAAAGATGTAAATATATGAATCCAATCTAACCGTAACATTAAAAAGTATATCCTCGACTAAAATATTGTGAGTTTGGATCTTCATACCACCTGTTGTTTTAGAAACGTTAATATGCTTTTCTCACTTGTTACAGACTCAATATTATATGAGAACAATAAATAATCATATTATTTTTGACAAATTAGTATTAGTATTATTTATGTAGATATATATTAGTGCAAAAATTAATTTTGTAATTTTTGTTAAAGGAATATGATTAAATTAAAATATATACTATATGTCATCAAAATAAAGAAAAAGAAACCAATAATGTAGTTTCCTCATATTATTATAGTCAAACTCTTGATAAAGAAAAAACAAAATTCACCTATCTGTAATTTTTAAAAAGGGTTTGGATCCTTGTTCAAATGCTAATTTGGCGCAATGAGTCAGACAAATAAATGGACCACCTTTTTATCTCCAAATTGCTCGACACAGCGGAAAATGAGTAGACACTTGAGTTTTCTTTGTTCTCCATCAAACAAGACAAATCCTAGAGAGAAAATTCAAAATTGATATAGGAATTGGAAAATATTTGAATTTTAGGCGAATAAAATACAAAAAACTAAAAAGTTATTAAAGGTTCTCAAGGGCTAAACCCTAAACCCTAAACCATAAATCCTAAATTAAATCCTAAACCCTAAACCCTAACAAACCCCTAAAACTCTAATACAAATCAAACCCTAAACCCTAATACAAATCAGACCCTAAACCACCCTAAACCCTAAACCCTAATACAAATCAAACCCTAAACTCTAAAACCCTAAACCCTAAAACTATAATACAAATCAAACCCTAAACCCTAAACCCTAAACTCTAATACAAATCAAACCCTAAACTCTAAAACCCTAAACCCTAAACTCTAAACTCTATTCCCTATTACAAATCAAACCCTAAACTCTAAAACCCTAAACCCTAAATCAAACCCTAAACCCCAACGAATCCTAAAACTCTAATACAAATAAAACCCTAAACTCTAAAACTCTAAACCCTAAACATTAAAACTAAATATATAGTTTATCATTATTTTCTAATATAATTTTTTTAATTTCAAATATCAGATTTAGTTGCATAACCATCATACGAGACATGGGTGTGGGATTTAGGTGTTACGTGAACGGGCATATTGTCAATGGACCGAATGGTATCGAATACACTATGCCCCCATGTCTTCAAATAAATATTGTTCGTGAGATCCAATTCGACTCATTTAAGGACTATTTATGTCAAGCATTATCTATAAACGGAGATCAGAGATTAGAGGTCATATTTAGATACGGGAGTATTGATATGACAGGATTGACTTTGTACGTTCCTATCCCACTACGAGGCGAGCATGAGTTTAGGTTTATGATGACCATTGCTCCATCCCTACCAAATACTCTAGATATTTTCATTACTCAACCTTACATTGATAACTCCTCTCCAATTAGAGAAGTAGATAATTCTCCTCAAATTGCGCATTGCAATGGAGAAGTAGATGGTGAAGAACAAATGTCAGAGTTGCCCAGCGATAATCTTGATGATCAAACTATCTCCACAAATGATGAAGAAGTAGAATATGTAGGACAAACGGCAGAGTTGCTCCACGATGATCTTGATGACCAACTTATCGCCACAAATGCTGAGGATATTTCAACTGATGAGGATGAAGATTTTCTAGAGCAGTCAGGTGACGTGCATCGTGAATATGAAGTTCCTGCAATGTTTACTGATTTAGATATGGATGCTATAAGTTTTATGCCTAAGGTGGACTTGGTGGAGGAAACTCGTGGTTCTGACAACTTGCATGTAGGAATGGTTTTTAAATCAAAGTCTGATGTAAAAAACGCTGTCAAAAGCTATTCTGTTCTTCGTCATCAACATTTTGATGTTGTTGAGTCCAACTCCAAAACTTGGGTGGTTAAATGCAAAAGATACAGCAATGGTTGCATGTGGTGGCTACGTGTGAGCTATCTGAAAAAGCATAAGAGGTTTCAGATCACACAATATATTGACCCACACACTTGTGTCTATGCAAGATTGAGTCAAGATCATAAACAGTTGGACTCTAATCTTATTGCAGCAGATATCCATAGTGTTGTGAAATCTAACCCAGCCATCAAGGTTGCAACATTGCAGGAAATATTAAAGGAAAAATATGGCTATTCTGTAGGGTATTCGAGAGTATGGGATGGAAAAAGAAAAACCATTATAAATGTATTTGGTAATTGGGAAGAATCGTACCGGATGTTACCTGAGTGGATGAATGTACTACAGATAACTAATCCTGGTACTGTAGTTGATTGGTTGTTGATGGGGGCAGAAGATACTGGTGAAGCTGTATTCTAACGCGTTTTCTGGGCGTTCAGGCCTGTCATAGAAGGTTTCAAGCATTGTAGACCCTTGCTTCAAATCGATGGAACACATTTATATTGGAAGTACAAGGGGAAATTGTTAATAGCAACGTCCGTCGATGCTAATAGTCACATTTACCCTATTGCATATGTCATTGTATCAGAAGAAAATGCTGACACATGGGGATGGTTTCTATCTAACATAAGGCGTAAGGTGGTAGGGAATAGGAAGGATATATGCTTGATTTCTGATAGACACAAGGGCATCATATTTGTCATAAGGAACCCTGCAAATGGATGGATAGATGCACATCATAGGTTTTGTTTGCGACACCTCGCAAGTAATTTTAATGAGCGATATAAGGATAACACATTGAAAAGTTTGGTATATCGTGCGAGATCGCAGTTTCAAGTTCCAAAATTCAAAGAATGTATGTATCAGCTTGAAATAGCAAGTGAAAAATGCATGAGATTCTTCAGTTCATTAGATCCAAAACAATGGACGCATGCATACGATGGTGGACACCGATATGGGTGGTGTACCACAAATATTACTGAATGTATTAATAGTGTACTAAAAAGTGCTCGAAAGTTACCTATAACTACATTGGTTCAGGTAACATTCTATCGAATTGTACATTATTTTGATAAACAAAGAGTTGAAATACAAGCTGCCATTGTGGGGAACGCTTCAGAAGATGAATTTTTATTAATACATTTCCTATGAATGATAATGATATGATCATTTAATAAATTTTAATATAATTGTTAGGTATGACATTGGAATATTAACTCCTTAGGAAGCACGTGTCATTGCACACAGTGTGCGTAGGTTTGATATGAATAGTGGAACATTTGATGTTACTACTGCAATTCATCCATGGACATTTAGAGGTGGAGCCACACATCATGTGAACTGTAGGGAGCAATCATGCAAATGTAATAAGTGGCAATGCTACGGGATTCCTTGTTCCCATGCATTGCAGCTTGTGCAAGCGTCGGTACAGATTATTTGTTGTACATAAACAAGCATTATAATCTAGAGACATATATGTCTTGTTATTCACCCCTATTTCAACCTATCTCGGATAAAAGAAGCTGGCCCACCTCTAACTTTATCAAAATTCATCTTCATAAAAATTTAGTGAGAGGTGTCGGCAGACCATCTACATCTCGCAAGCATAATGAGATGGATTGAAGGGAGCCAGCAATAAAAATAAATTGTGGAATTTGTAGGCAAGAAGGGCATAATCGACGAAATTGCCCTAGTCGAGGTCATAGTCCCACTTCTTGATGTTTGATGTAACATTTTCTGTGTAATTTTTATTGCCCTAGCATTTTCCATTTTAAATTTTCCATTGTGGCATTTTTCATGTAATCCTACTGGAATTATTGATAAATGTAATGTTTTACTTTAATTTTTAACTTAATTCACAGTGCAAACAAATAAATTTTATACTAAACTGATGAATATATGGTTTATTAATGTACTAGACTATCACAATATGGAGGATAATAATAGCACAGGACCATATGGTTCATCTGTTTTACATCTTCAAGATAGCCATCGATCTAAGTTGGTTTGGAAAACTGGATACACCGACCCCTTACATTGCAGACGTCGAGAGGCTACTATTAGTAGGGTGACACGTCCAGATCTCGTATAGATCCATATCTACGACAAGTAGGATTTTATGGTGTGTCACGTTTGAATTTTATATAGTTAGACTGACATTTGATCACAACTTTGGTGAAGCGCTGGCCACAAGAGACGAACACATTTCACTTGCCACATGGATAGTGTACCGTCACATTACAGGATGTCGCCATCCAATTTGGACAACCTATAGACGAGAAAGCTCTTATTGGATCATTTTCAGCACACTTGGCGGGATGTGTGTACTGAATTACTAGGAGTTACACCAGGAGAAAGAGATTTAGTTGGTGGTCGTCTTAGCTTATCATGATTGGCAAACCAGTTTGATGATTTTGCCCATCTACCAGATGATGTTGATGATGTAGCTCTAGAACGTTATTCTAGCACATACATTCTTACCCTTATTGGAGGTATTGTATTTTCAGATAAGTCGAATAGTAGAGTCCACTTGATGTACCTACCTCTACTAGCAGAATTTGGTATAGCTGCACAGTACAATTGGGGTGCGGGTTGCCTTGCCTGGCTTTATAGACAGTTATGCAAAGCTGTAGCTATAGATGTACAAGATATAGCAGGACCATTTATATTACTACAAATTTGGGCATGGGATTGCTTCCCTTTACTAGCACCCCGCAGACTCCATATACACGAGAATAACTTAGGAGATAGACCATTGGCAGTACGGTACGTAATTTTATTTTTCAGTTCAAGTAATTCACACGTATGTTTCTTTAATAAAAACTAACATTCAACTTCTTGTAAATGTAGATGGAACGATGATTTTAGAGTTACTGAATCCCCAACTCACGTACTTATCCAATACCGATTCATGTTGGTACAACTCATGCTGGATCAAGTATTATTAATTTTATTTATGTATGATTGTTTATTAACGTTCGATTTATTTTTTGGGCTTATCTTACAAAATTAATGCAGATTATTTGGGAGTCATATTGGCACTTATTCGGGCGCTTACCCGAGTATTGTCTTATTAGTCAGCATATATGGACGACTAGGAGTCCTTTCATATGTTTTTATGCGGTAGAGTGGCAATTTCCTGACCGTGTTATGCGTCAATTTGGGTGGGTGCAATATATTCTGTACCTTGCAACACAGATATACGTCTTCACACATATGACCTACGCGGGCGTCATGAACAAAATTGGGAACGAACTTTGGCTCCCCAGATTCAGGAGTGGGAAAACCGCCAAAATAATACTATTAATGGTCTCCCTATAAATGAGGGTGCAGACGTTGATCATAATTATAATACTTTGTTCAATCGTATTAGTAGGAGATTTCTCACCAAGACAGGAGCATCATATAATTATTTGGTAATTAACATCATAACTAAATTTTTATACCACCTTATTTATTAGTATTAAACTTGTTTTCATCTTTTTTCCAAAATGTCATGCCCAATATGACTGATAGCGGTAGAATACATTTATCTAATATTACCGAAATATATCGATCGATGCAATTTGAAGGAGTGATACCAGATTGTAGGAGAAGACGACAACGAAGAGGAGCTAATATCCTTGATGATGATCCAAATGACCAAGAATAGGAATTAGGTTAAGTCTTAATTTTTTTCTAAGAATTTTGAGGTTTGATTTATTGTAATCAATGAAATTTTACGACATGCAATTTCAATTTTAACTATGTATTTATTTTTATGAATTTTGATGTTCGTATTTATGAAGTATATTTAATTGAAAATTTAAAAATTTAGATAAATTATGAAGATTGAGTTTAGATTTTATTATAAAAAATTTTAATTATTAAGTTAATAAAAATATGAAATACATATATTAATATAAAAGAATAAAATATTTTATTTAAAAAATAAAATATTTTTTAAAAAAGTAGTCATTAAATTTTGAATATTTATTAATATAAAGTAATAAACCTTTGACCTAAAATACTCACAAAATAATATAAATCGATAAAACAATTAATTCAAAAGAAAAAAAAACGTCGTGATGTCCATTCAACGAACACTGGCGACGTATGTATCCCTCTAAGATGAGATGCGAGTGAAGTTGTTTTATCGTAATTATGATGCTTAATCAAAATTAGGATGAGATTTGAAGGGAAGTAAAAACAAAATTAAAAAAAAAAAAAAAAAGCTAGAGACGCATCTAGTCCCAACCTCTCCAAACGGACCGCGTGACGCCGCCGTTGCGTGACGCTGTCGTCCGGTGGTTGTAACGCGCAACACCCCAAAAACCGAAATAGTTCACAACTCACCTGTTTTTTTCAATAAACTTTGAAAAAGCCTCCAGTTTTTCAAAAAACCCCTTTAAGAAGGGTGTAAATGGTTTGAACTCTGTCCCCCATCAATTTGTAAATGTTTTATGGGTGTTCCTAGAGATTTGTCAACAGGAGTTTTGAAATTTAAGAAAGTTGTAAAAGCCTTGGATTCGGTATTGAAAATAAATCCATGTGTATCGGGAAAAAAGCATCAATAAAGCTTATGTAATACCTAAAACCATTTCGAGATAGTTTATAGGAAGGACCCCAAAGATCAATGACAATCAACTACAAAGGTGTCGTATAAGTAGTAAGAGGAGTGGAGCATGATGTTTATCAATGGCACAAGCATTTCAACAAGTAATAGGTGTATTATTAAGCAACAAGTGTATTATTGGAGGTATTCGGTTTGCATGTTTTAACAACTTGCTTTACAATTGGAATGACAAACATCAAGATCGGAAACAATAGCAGAATTACAAATAGAATGTAACTTGGACACAGTAGCAGAATTACAAGCATAATGTAAAGCATTATTGGAACAAGAATGAAAAGTGGGAGAAAACAAGGCCTGAGGTTGTAGAGTACAATGGCTGGAATTAGAATACAGAGGCTGTGAAAGTTGAGAACGGTAAAGTCCTTCATGAAGAGTCCCCTGAGGCAACACCTTGCTAGTTATTTGGTACTTCACATTACAAAAATTATGATGAAATTCAAAAAATACAGAGTGATCCTCAGTAAATTGGATGACACAAATCAAATTTTTAGTGATAGAAGGGACATGAAGAAGATTATGGAGGTGAAAAACATGATTAGAAGGAGAATAAAAAGAGGTATAACCAGTAAACATGTTCATTGCCAACATGAACCTGATTTCTCCAAGGTATTATGAACTTAGTAAAATTTCTAAAATTATTAATAAGATGGTTTGTAGGGGTGTAAGTGGGTCGATGCGGCTCGATTTTGAAGTACATACGACGCTGAACTGATTAAAAAATGTAAAATAAAAGAAAATCGAACCAAACAGATAGACAATCAACACCGAATCACACCAAACCGATAAATTAATTGTTTGTCGTTTCGGTTAGGTGAGTTAACCGATTAGCGAGATTAAGTGGAGCATTAGGGTTCAAGTTCGTCACAAGTTCGTTGTGCCTACTGGATTTGGTGCATGCAGCTATGTCGTTGACGCAAAACAAATTTGAAAGAGACTAGATTGAGTGAGAGGTGGGGCGACATTGATGAGGGAGGGTGGCACTATCTACCTGGTCTTGCCGTTGTTGGGATTCTGCTTGTCGATGAGGTAGAGGAAGGTGGAGGAGAGGACAAAAGTGAAGAGGATCCAGTTGATTGGAAAAGAGGTGAAAAAATGGAGAAGACGAAGATGAAATAAGTAAAAGATGGTGGTAAAGGTGAAAAACTATATATGAGATTTAATTAAGATTCATGTTTTATGAAAAAAAAAAAAAGAAAGAAAAGGTGCCTGGGGACTTAAGTCAAAAGCTGAAAAGACAAGATATAGCCATAGAAGTTTCGCGGTATAAAATGAGGAAATAAAAACTAAATAAAAAAAATGTGCCTCAAAAGTAAATTCAATGTGACTCTTATTTGATGGGCTCAAAAAAAGTAGAAACAACGGGGAGGCCAATTTTAAATAATATATATATTTATATACACATATACACACGTATATATGTATATATGTACACAGATATATATACACACAGTTTTATATATATATATATATATATATATATATATATTATGTATGTATGTGTATATATGTAAAGAGAAAATACGAAGCCCTATACCATATATCTTGCTGCCTCAGGATGACTGCACGTTGCATAACAGTATGACAGAATGAAGGTAGAAATCCAACCCGATTGGACATTATTGCGCACCTGGCATCTTGCAAGGCCCCTTACTCTTGAACAAAGCGAAGTAATTAAGCTGTGCGAAAGCCGTCGACTCTAACACAACCTTATATTATCATCGACAACGTAAAGGCGTTAGCGCTTTAGAAAGATTCAAGACATTCAGGCTTGACTAAGAATCTCGAAAGGGATTTTTAAGCTTACTCTGCTACAGCGGATTGTTAGGTTCGCAGGGTACCGCAGTTTGTGGGCTTGAAGGACTTAGTGTCATGACAAGTAGTGTCAGAGCCAACGGCTCTGCCAAGCTATGGCTAGTGGGAAAAAAATCGTCGAAGAGGCTCAACAGGAGCCGACTGGTAATCGTGTGGTCGCCTTGTTATATAACTGAAGGGACAGATTTCGAGCGAGTGGGTTGCTTCTTCGGAGAAAGATATATATATATATATAATCGAACCCTTCTGTTTCTGTAAGTCAGTAAACCGAACCGAACTGCATCGGTTCGGCTTGGTTTGGTTTATCGATTTTCTCGGCTTCTTCAGTTTTGTTGCACGCCCGTAATGGTTTGTTGCTCCTAAATTTGGATACCATTTACAATCTTGGTTGAAGTTTGGAGAAGTGAGAATAATAGCCCTTGGAGGAGAATAGTGATTGTCAAACTAATTGGAGTTCACTGGACCAATCGTGGTTGATATGAGTCAGAATTAAACTGATTGGGTTGAGGAGGATCATACTTGAAATAGCATTTTATTGTTGTATGACCAAATTTGTCGTAGAGTTGGCATTGAACACGGTTTCTAATATTCAAGGATTTGCCATATTTGTTCTGAAAATTTTGTGGATAATTAGGACTTACTTTCATTACGAGTGTCTTGAGTGTGAGAAGAAAGAGACATGATGTCTTGAACTAATTCACTGTCAAGTCTAGATAAAATGAATTTTTAATTTTTAATTTTTAAAATGAATTTCAAAGATATACCTCCTTTTTGCAAATTTTGTAATTTGGATTTGATTTTCATAACTTGAGTCATGTTTCTTGATGTAAAAATCTCAAGCAAATAATTCCAAATCTCCCTTGCCAAAGAATAATGAAGCACTTGTTCTAATATTTTTTCGCTCATCGACTCGCGATGCCATGACGGAATCAACTTATCTTATCTCTTTCACTGTGTAAAAATACGGTTCAATTTCTTTACCGTAGTAGACTCTTTGTTTACTTGAAGAAAACTATCATCGTTCAACTTCACCGTAGCGATCTTACTTCCAAGATTGATAACTTGATTTACTTGAACTCCATTGGAAGATTCTGAATTTAACTCAAAGTATCCATTGAATTGAAGAAATCATGAGCAAGTCGTTAGATTAGGATTAATACCATTTCAAACTAAACAGAAAACTTACAAGTTGAGGAGAAAACCCAATATATTCCACTTACTTCAAAATACACATACGACAAATATTTATGTAATGTGGAGGTGAAAAACTCCTGAAGTATCTAAAGGATATACACTACATTACAGATGAATAAAATCCCAACAACTTCTAACTAATATATATATAAATAACAAGCTATTAATAAATTAAACCTCTGAGGTGGCATCTCTAATGGGCTATCTTAACAAACTCTTCAACCAAATATTAATCATTAATCTTAACAACTTTATATTTTTCTCAAAAAATTCTCCTCATTTTGTTATAAACAAAAGATAACAATTTTTAGTAAATAAAAGATTAGGAGTTATAATCCTTTCAAGAACTCAGCAAAAAAAAACATATAATCAATAAATATATTAAATTCATCAAAGTATATAATCTTCACTTCAGATGAAAGTAATAATTTCAATAAATTAATGATCATCATTATTACAAGGAAGATGCAATATAAAAGTTAAATAAAAAAATTGGCCAAATTATTTAATCTAAAGAATTATTTTCCTTTGCAAAAAGAAAAAAAAATATATATATATATATACAAAAGTTAAATAATAATAGCTCCCCTAAACATGTGAGCCATGTAGAGATTGAAAATAATGGATAAAAACTTTCCCTAAATGTATGAGAAATATTAAGGTCACGATAAAAATATTGAAGTTATTTAGAACCAATAACTTTTATCACAAAATAATATCATTGGCAAATTAGTCATAATAAAAAATAGATATCATAAGTAAGACAACAAAACTTTTCAACCTTCAAGAGGCGTTTCTATTAAAAAAAAGTCATAATCAACAATCAACGTCATAAATAATTCTCATTTTATAGAGCTTAAAACAATTTCTTTTAAAAAGTTTATAAAGAAAAAAGATAATTTTCAAACAAAAAAAAATACCAATAGTAGGAGAGTGATACTCAAATAATTTTATATCAAGAGAAGTAATTTATAACATCATTTTCAAACAAAAAATACTTAATACCAATAGTAGGAGTGATACTCAAATAATTTGATATGAAGACAAGTAATTAAATTTATTTTTTTTTTATGAAAGTACCATTTTTAGCAAATAATTAAAAAAGGCTAAATATGAAATTTCATAGTAATTTTCTCTAGTAAACTTCTTCCACAAACGAACAATATTAAACAATAATAGTTGATATGCGACAACCCAAGCGTATGGACTACTCGAGCCTATAGCCACTTAATCCAATCGTATAGATAGTTCAACCCGAAAGAGAAAGGTTAAATGGATTACCTTTGCAGTCGACTACCTTGAGCAAACAGATGACTCACAATGCCCAAGGTTGGAAACACTCCACGAGTTTGATGACCAATCAAACAAGGTTCGCAAGTAGGAAGGGGGAGAGAAACCTCTCAAATTAAATTTGATATTCAAAATTTAAACTTAATTGTTTTTCAATGACAGCGGACGTCTATTTATAGGCCAAGGTGAAAGGTCATTTTACAATAATTTTGTAAATAAAATAAACCTAAAATTTTAAGGAAAATAAAATAAAAGCAAAATAATTTTTTAAATGGCGCCAACTTACTCGTCAACCAAAAGAAACTATTCCTTACACTAATTTTTATAAAAACAAAATAAAACTAAAGAAAATGAAAAGGAATTAATTTCCTAAATTAACAAGAGGTTGGCGACAAGTGTCTTTGGTGCCAAAGGGCATGGGCGCGTGCAATGGGGAAGGCGGATGCAACTGGTGTGCCATGCACAAGGGCTGCACGTGAGCGTGGGCGTGGCGTGTGCGGGGTTCGGTGAGCGGGTTCTGGTGATGGGCGCTTGTGAGGGGTGCTGGCATAGGCGCGCGACAGGGGTGCTAGCAAGGTGCGGAACAAGGGGTGCTGGGGCAAATGCGCGGCATAGGGGCGTGAGGGAATTTCCTTGTAAGGTTAGTGGTAAGAGGTGACATGCAGCTGGGCGCACGTGCGGGCGGAGGCGATGTGGGGCGTGCAGTGCTGTTGGGCGTGCACGATGTGGGATGCGTGAACAGTGTGATGTTGTGCGTAGGGTATGCCCAAGGACTTGCGATAGGCAAGTCCTTAAAGTTTGGCCATTCACTTGGGTTCTCCTTAATTTCCCTTTTCTTTTTTACTCTTTATGGCTGTTCATGAACCTTCAAAATGGACAAAATTTGTTGGTGGGTTAGTTTCATCTTTTTAGGGCATCTTTCCTCTAACTCTTCATCCTTGTTGATGTCGGTGGGTTTTTGGAGCTCTTGGTCCATTATGATCACATCTTCTTCTTCTTCTTGACAAGGATTCGTGCTCGAATCATGTTGTTTACCTACATTCAAACGAAACAAGTTAGTCCAATGATGTGCGTCAATAGTGGGACTATTACTTTCATGAAGTGTAGAAACTTCACGTTCTTCCTTATTCTCAAAGATCTCCACTTTTTCTTCTTCTTTTGCTTTCTTATATGGCTCGACCTCTTATGGGTCTTGGAGTCCTTGAGCTTGCTTCTCAGATGAGCTAGCTTCTTGCTCAATTTCTTCATCTTTAATTCTTCTCTAAAAAGATGGTAAACTCTTCGACATCTCCTCGGATAGCATCTCCTCGAATTACTGTAAAACTCAACACAAACATTAGGCAAGGTATCTTTTTCGTTCTTGTGTTACGAAATTATTACTTTCATGCAAATATAAAAGAAGTAATTGAGTTGCACACAAAGTTCTTTAAATTTTATCTCTCCTCCATGAGGGTCACGACTTTCTTACCTTTATAGGTAGCCTTCTCTTATTGTTTTGGAGTTGAATAATTTTCCTCTTATCAACTTCCAATCTTCCTTACTCCTATTTTAGTTGGTCAACATGCACTTCTTTTGGAGAAACAAGTACTAGTGTGGTCTTCTTTTCATTATGCTCAAAAGAATATTTATTTAGAAAACCATCAAAGTTTACCTTCTTGTCAAATTGTCACGATCTCCCTAGTAAGAAATCACTACCATGCATAGGCATAACATCACAAGTTACTTTATCTTTGTACATGCCTATATCAAATGGAACTTGAACTTGCATTTGGACTCTCACATCACCACTATCGTTTAACTATTGTAGACTATAAGGTCGTGGGTGTGGTATAATGGCTAGCTAGCTTTAGTATCTCCACTGTATCCTTACTAACAACATTGGTACAACTCCCATTATCAATTATGACACTATAAGGGTAGAGTTTATTATGCACCTAGTATGGAATAGGTTCTCTCGTTGTGTATCTAAAGGTTCTTCCTTAAATTACACATTTAGGTTTCGTCTAGCAAATAGTGCTGTCCTTGGAATCCTCCTTTTGACTACTTTCTTCTTTTTTCTCCTCAACCTTTTATCTCACTTCTTCCTCGTCATCCATGACTAGCTCTCTCTCTAAGGATCATGGCTCTTTAGTTTGGGCAATTTCGGCTTATGTGGCCTACTCCATGAAACTTGAAGCATTTAAAATCACTAGTCCTAGACTTAGGGATTTCAGGTTGGGGCATAGACTTGGATGATTCTCTATTCTCAAATGCACTTTTAGACTTAAACTCTAAGGGATTGGTCACGTTCTTGCTACTAGTGGGTTTAGGATTAAACTTTACTTACCTTTTAGCCTTCCTTTGATTTTGCTCCTCTATTTTAACAGCGAGGTGAAGAAGTTCATCCATGTTTCCATATGGTTGCAAGTCAATCTTTTCGGCTATGTTTAGATTTATATCTTCAAAGAATCGTCCCATAATGGTCTCCTCATACTCTTCTAGTTGCAATTGACTCATCAATATGTCCATCTTTTTGTAGTAGTCTTCAACTCCTTTAGTGCTTTGATAGAGCTTGTTTAATTTCCTTAAATTTGCTCTATGGTAGCGTGGTGGCACAAACCTTCTCTTCACTAGCTACTTAAATTCGAGCCAAGATTCTATAGGTCCATCGTTGTTCCTCCTCCTATGTAACATCACCTTATCCCACCAAGCTAGTGCAAAATCTTTAAAATAAGTGATTGCGAGAATTACCTTCTTTCCATCCTTGTAATCATGGCATGCAAATACTAACTCAATCTCGTAGGTGTTTGACCAAACTACCTCAATCACCTTGTAGTGTCCCTCCCAATTGGGTTCTAGTGCGCCAACATGCTGAAGCATTTTCTTCAATACCAAGCCGTTAAGCTTGAAGGTGCGAGGCTTCACTCTAGAGTTGTAATACCGAGCCATCTGATTTTGATACTAGATTACCTGAACCTGTGAGTTGTTTCTTTTCTCCTCTAACAGATCTAGATTGAGGATGAGAGCTTCGTCATTGGCTCGGATGTCGATGTCTTCAATGCATAAAATCGATAAGCCAATCTCCACTAAAATAACAACTTTCTCGGTCAGAATTTTTCCTACAACAAGGTCTTTGATCAAATTCATCCAATTATGAGCGTCAGGTTGTACCATCCATCAGCTTCGGCTGATCGATGGACGAATTAATGAGGACTTCAGCTGGCACTGACCAGGATAGGTCAGTTCATATGTTGATGCTAACTGGGAGATTTCACTGGCAGTTGAATTCTCAGATCGAGGCCCTTGTCGGATGACATATTCCTTGAATTGGGCGAGGAGTTCTCGAGACTTGCTCAAGTACCGCTCTATCCGACTATCTTTAGCCTGATATTCCTCAGTAATTTGGTTGACTATGAGCTGAGAGCCGTTGAGGATGAGCAAATAATTAACTCCCATTCCTCGAGCCATATGTAGTCCAGCCAACAAAGCCTCATACTCAGCCTCGTTGTTCGACGTTCAGAAGTTAAATATCAGCGCAGTTTAGCATATTCTACAATGTCTCAATTGGGTTATATGATGTTAGCCTTGTGTATAGGGTCTTATCGGGCTGCTTTATTTCATTTGATTACTCATGCTTATTCAAAATCTTTGTTGTTTTTAGGATCTGGGTCAATTATTCACTCAATGGAATCCGTTGTTGGATATTCTCTAGATAAAAGTCAGAATATGGTTCTTATGGGTGGTTTAACAAAGCATGTGCCAATTACAAAAAATGCTTTTTTATTAGGTACCCTTTCTCTTTGTGGTATTCCCCCCCTTGCCTGCTTTTGGTCCAAAGATAAAATTCTTAATGATAGTTGGTTGTATTCACCGCTCTTTGGTCGAGGATTAACATACCAGCGCTACAACCTTTTTCGTTTGATGAACAATCGACATATAAGGTCCACTGATCGTGAGGTATTGGCACAAATTGGCGTAGGTTGTACAGTATGGTATGGTTTTGTTCCCGGAGATGGTAACATTCCTTCTTTATTAGATGATTCTGGCTTTTGCTACGGCTCCGGTGGGTTCCCTTAACCAAGCCACTGCCTATGAGTCGCCGGCTCATTCTTCAACAGGCACGCGGTCTGGAGTCAAATAAAGACAAAGGATACGTCAGTGACCTCTTTAAGAGATAGGGGGCCATCCACCGAAGATGGCAGCGGGAAAGACGGGAGCACGAACGAGGTAACTTATGCTTTTTTTTTCATCGTCACTATCTGCTTTATAGTCGAATCTGGAGAATATGAACTCATCATCCTTATTAGTTTAGTCCAAACTAAACTGGAGTTCAAACTCCCCGTCTGATCAGGGTCAGTTCGACAATAAAATCCGCCACTACTTGTCCTACCTTGCCATTCGTTCCAGTGATCAAGCCGTACTATTGGATCTTATACTAAATGGCAGCCCTAAAAGTCATTGGAAGCCTCGTTTCCACAGCTATAGTGTGATGATACCTAGAAATTAATTTTATTTTTATCTCTTTTAATTAAATTAAGATGTTTTTATTAAGTTGTTGGAAATATTTCATTGTCATTTTGTAGTAATTTCGTGGTTTTATGGTCATTTCTACATTGAGTCTCATTATTACCAACAATAATTCGAGCACTGTGAACGATGAACAAATCTCAAATCTTATGGAGTCTATGTCAATATCTTATGGAGTATATGTTAGGTGGTATGTTCAACATTGATATACGGAATCAATATGAAGTATATTTTAGGTATATGTTGCATATACTCAAAACAATGTAGGTTTGATTTAGTTTGATTTCTTAGGATCAAGGATTCAATAAACATAGTTACCCCTCCCACCTTGAAATTTTAAATTTTAGATTTTAGATTTTTAACGTAGAAACTTGTAAGCTTTAAATGTTTAAAAAAATACTTGATTTACATAATCAAAATTTGAATAATTTTTTATTTATCCAACTTTCAAAATAATTGATTCCAAAATATGGATCATAAACTTTTAAATTATATTTTAGTTTAAATTTGATTCTTTTATTTAGAGTTAATTCTCTAATTAAAGTAGGTTGTTTTCACGGCTCGTTAAACCAAATAAATCTCTAAAATTAAGCACATATATGATATTTGTTATTTGTTATAGGGGTATATTTGTCTAAAATAATATCTAAGATTCTAAAAAAAAATGCCACTTAGCCATTTGTAAAATTTTTAATATATTTGACCATTTTTAAACGTCTTATTTATTTTGATCGTTTAAATATTATCTATCTATAGATTATCTATGACATGGGTCATGAGCTATCCATAGGTCATGGGCCATGAGCCCAACCTACATTTTCTTTTATATTTATGGAAAATTATCTCTAATCGGCCAAATTATAGATCATATTTCACAAATGTTCATTCTTTTAAATATTTACCCTTCTATATTTCTAGATCTGAATTTAAGTTCTTTGTACTCAAATTTTCCTCATTTAATACTATCTTTTTACTTTATTATATAATGCTAGATAGTTTTCTTAGAGGTGAGGGTCATTTAATGCTATCTTTTTATAATTATTATTGAATGTTTTTATTAAATGCTAAATCTTGTCCTTAATGATCACTATTTTGAATTTTAATTACTTCCATTCAATATTGTTTTCAAATTTCAATAAAGTCTCACATAATCCCCATTTTCAAGCATCATTTCTGAATTTCACTCCAACGATATATTTATTTATTATTATTATTATTATTTTTGTTCAATCTCCACATTTCCTGCGCCATTTCCTTCCCTTTTTCAATAATTTCGGCAACATTTTGACACTATTCCGAGATCCTTTTCTAGTTCTCCAACGATCATCCCTTTTCTGGTGGCTTATTTATCTTCTCTGGCGACTCATATTTTCCAGCGTATTAACTTAGGTTATGAAATATATATACCTCTTCAAATCATATAGGCAGTAACTTTATTCCAGCAACTAATTATATTTTTCAACGAACATTATATAAGGTACACCTTTTACATCTATAGTATAATAAACATATACTCATCTAATACTTTTTATTGCTATATACTAAAATATTAGGTTACATAATATATACCTTGAAGAATATACAACATATATCTAAAATATACTATACCAATATGGAACATATACCTGGAGATATCCAACATAGATTCCATAAGATTTTGTGTTAAGACAGTCATGTAATTGATGTCAATCTCCCAAATTTCTCTTTATTATTCTCATTATTATTGTTGCCTTTTCTTAACCTTTTCCTTTATGGTTTACTCACTAGTATAGAAAGAAATCATGTACAAATGGCACAGAATATTTGCCTTATTTATTTTCCTGTATATATTGGTACTCAATGGAATGAAAATATACGGCATCAGTTATCAATCCTTTCTTTACCTTAAATCTAAAATCAAACTTTGGTATCAGAGCCATTACAAGGCTTGTGCCGCCATGACCACTCTGCCAACTGCTGCAACCACAAGCTCAATCCTCAACATGTCCTTTGGCCACCCACTTGGAACTGTCCTCACAGTAAAGTTAGATGACAGAAATTACACCCTATGGAAGGGTATGGTACTCGCAGTTTTACGTGGGCAAAAAGTAGAAGGTTTTGTTCTTGGAACAAATATCTCGCCTCCTGAGTATATAACACCAGAAAGTGGTGTTGGAACCTCTAATTCAACTATCAACCCAGCATTCAATGAATGGTCTGCAGTTGACCAGGCACTTTGTGGCTGGCTGTTCGGATCCATGACTCCTTCAATTGCAGCAGACGTTGTCAATCTCAGCACATCTCGTGAAGTTTGGAAAGCACTAGAGGATTTGTATGGAGCTACCAGTAAGGCACGGGTAGATCAACTTAGAAATATTTTGCAGAATACAAAGAAGGAATCCATGAAGATGACAGAATATCTAGCAATGATGAAACAACACTATGAAGATCTCAAGCTTGCTGGAGAGATCGTGACACTTAGTTACCTAAAATCATGTGTGCTGTCTGGACTTGAAGCTGAGTATTTACCTATTTTATGTCAGATACAAGGTACCATAATTACATCTTGGCAAGAACTATATGCTACTCTCATAACTTTTGAGAATACACTTATACGCTTGAATGTTATTACTACTAATGGAGACTTGGGGAATCCTAGTGCGAATTATGTTTATAACAGACAAGGAACTACCAACAATAGACAACATCAATATCAATATCAAAATCAGTATAGAGGCCAAGGAAGAGGTGGATACTACAATGCTGGAAATGCAAGAGGAGGAAGTAGATTCCGTGGTCAATATAGAAGCAAAAACAATGATAGAAACAGAGGTAATAACTCGAGGCCACTATGCCAACTCTGTGGAAAACTCGGGCACATGGCTGCGGTATGTTATAACAGGTTCAATGAGGAGTTTAATAACCCTAACAGTCCAGAAAATGGAACTCGAAATGCTGCTTATATGGCCACACCTGAGATAGTGATGGATCCAAACTGGCTTGCGGACAGTGGAGCTACCAACCACGTCACCTCGGACCTTTCCAATCTGAATATTAAAGCAAATTACAACGGTAATGAGACCTTAACTGTTGGTAATGGTTCACAATTACCTGTCTCTCATATTGGGCATAGTTTTATCTCCGCTAGTCACACAGCTCATTCATGCACAAAACTTAGAGATATTCTTCATGTCCCTCAGATTAAAAGAAACTTGCTAAGCATTGCTAAGCTGACCGCTGATAATCAATGTTTTGTTGAATTTCACCCTAAATTCTGTGTTGTTAAGGATCAGGAAACAAAGAAGGTGTTGCTGCACGGGATCCTTAAAGATGGGCTATATCAACTTAAAATTCCTGCTACAAGTCCAGCATGTCAAACCAAAGTGTCTTCCTATTTCCCAAATATGTCTAGTCAAAAGGCTTACACCACAGCCTCCAAATCCAGTAGTCATTTTCCTTTTGAAAATTACTTTTCTCATTCCAATTCTGTTTGTAGCAAAGTATCCAAGAATGTGTGGCACCAAAGGTTAGGCCATCTTTCTGAAAGAGTCCTTCATAATGTACTACAAAATTATAGTGTCAAGTTTCCTATCAATGAAAATATTTCATTTTGTGATGCATGCCAATATGGAAAATCTCATAGCCTCCCGTACAGATCTTCCAATTCTGTCACAAGCAAACCACTTGAGCTTATTTATTGTGATCTTTGGGGTCCTGCTCCCATATCCTCATCCTCTGGTTTTAGATATTACATAAGCTTTGTTGATAAATTCTCTCGATTGACCCATATTTATCCTCTAAAAAACAAATCGGAATCTTTCAATGCCTTTGTTCAATACAAAAATCTTGTTGAAAATAAATTTGACACTCGAATTAAAATCCTCCAAAGTGACTGGGGTGGAGAATTTCGAGTCTTCTCCACATTCTTCAAAGACAAAGGAATAGAATTTCGTCATCCGTGTCCTCACACTAGTCAACAAAATGGAATCGTTGAACGCAAGCACCATCATATAGTTGAGATGGGTCTCACCCTTCTAGCCCAAGCCTCTATGCCTTTAGGATATTGGTGGGAAGCCTTCACAACAGCTGTTTATCTCATTAATCGGCTTCCTACTCCGATCCTCAATAATCTATCCCTTTGGGAAAAAGCCTTTAACAAAAAACCCGATTATCTCTATCTTCGCACTTTTGGGTGTGCTTGTTTTCCATGCCTCAGACCCTATCAATCTCACAAGTTCCAATTTCATAATACCAAATGTGTGTTCTTGGGTTATAGTGACTCCCACAAAGGTTATAAGTGCCTAAACTCAAGTGGTCGATTATACATTTCTCGTAATGTCACCTTCAATGAACTTGACTTTCCCTTCAAAATATCATTTCTCAGCACCTCCTTGCCTAGACAACAAGAAAACAATTTTGTCATCACCTATCTTGACTTTCCTTCATCCCACCAAAATTTACCCACCACTTCCTCTCCACCTATTGTGTCACCACAAAATTCCACAAGCATGGATCCCACTGCAGCAACATCCTCCAGGTACCATGAGCCCGCACAAGTGGTTCTGCCTTCTCCATCCATGGCCCCAATTGACATAAACCCCACACCAGACCTAGCTCCTATCACCACCCTTGATATCTCTACTGCCCCTATACAGCCTATCCATCCCATGCAAACCAGATCTAAAAGTGGCATCTTCAGGCCTAAATTACATTCATATCTATCTACCCTTATCCCTTCCTCAGATGATCCCATTGAACCCGCTCTAGAACCCACAACCGTTCGTCAGGCCCTACAATCTATTGAATGGAAAGTGGCTATGCAATCAGAGATGGATGCCTTACTTCATAACAAAACTTGGACTCTCATCCCTCCTTCGCCACACCAAAATTTGGTGGGTAACAAGTGGGTGTTCAAAGTAAAACGCAACCCCGATCGTAGTATTAACAAGTACAAGGCTCGCCTTGTAGCTAAAGGTTTTCATCAGCACCCAGGGATTGACTTCAAAGAAACTTTTAGCCCAGTTGTGAAATCTTCTACTATTCGGGTGATTTTAACAATTGCAGCAGCCAAAGACTGGGAAGTTCACCAACTTGATATCAACAATGCCTTTCTCAATGGACATCTTGAAGAGGAAGTGTATATGGCTCAACCAGCTGGATTTGTTGATACTAAACGACCACATCACTTTTGTAAACTCAATAAGGCTCTTTATGGCCTCAAACAGGCTCCTCGAGCCTGGTATGACAGATTGCGAAGGGTTCTTGTCGGCTGGGACTTCATAAATTCCAAGGCGGATAATTCTCTATTCTACATTGTGAACTCACAAGTTACTCTTTTTATTCTCATTTATGTTGATGATATCCTTGTTACAGGCAATAATCAGAACCACATCAATCAATTTGTTCTCAAGTTGAATCGAGAATTCGCACTTAAGGACATGGGTCAGTTATCCTATTTTCTAGGCATCGAAGTTCAACGACATCCAAACCTTGTCCAATCCAAATACATTCACGATCTCCTTGATCGTCTTGGGTTTTCTCACCTCAAACCTTGTCCAACACCTACTGCTGCTAGCAAACATCTCTCAGCATTTGATGGCAATCCTATGCCAAATCCGACCCTGTATCGCAGTACCATTGGCACTTTACAATATATTACTCATACTAGACCAGAGATATCCTTCATCATCAATAAACTCATTCAATTTCTCCAAGCCCCTACTATAGTTCACTGGCAAGCGGCAAAGCGAGTTCTTCGCTATCTGAAGGGGACTGCTCATCATGGGTTATCTACTCTCAAGTCTGTTACTCTGCCTTTAATTGCATATTCTGATGCTGATTGGGCGTGTAATGTTGATGATCGAAGGTCAGTTGCTGCTCACTATGTCTTCCTTGGCAGTTCTCTTGTTTCCTGGTCCTCTAAAAAGCAACACGTGGTAGCTCGATCAAGCACTGAATCTGAGTATCGTTCCCTCGCCCATACTGCTGCCGAATTGAGTTGGCTTCAATCTTTACTCAAAGAAATTCATCACACTGTTCCTCATTCCCCAATCATTTGGTGTGATAATATTAGTGCTATCTCTCATGCTGCCAATCCCGTTTTTTACTCTCGCAGCAAACATGTTGAACTTGACATTCATTACGTTCGTGACAAAGTTTTGGCTCAAGAACTTGATGTTCGTTATGTACCTACAGATGGTCAGCTAGCTGATGGGCTTACTAAGGCACTCCCTGAATCTCGCTTCTGTACATTACGTTCCAAACTCGGAGTGATGTTATCACCCTCCCGTTTGAGGGGGATGTTAAGACAGTCATGTAATTGCTGTCAATCTCCCAAATTTCTCTTTATTATTCTCATTATTATTGTTGCCTTTTCTTAACCTTTTCCTTTATGGTTTACTTACTAGTATAGAAAGAAATCATGTACAAATGGCACAGAATATTTGCCTTATTTATTTTTCTGTATATATTGGTACTCAATGGAATGAAAATATACGGCATCAGTTATCAATCCTTTCTTTACCTTAAATCTAAAATCAAACTTTTTGGGATTTGTTTATCGTTCATGGTGCACGAATAATTATTGTTGGTAATAATGAGATGCAATGTGAAAATAAGAAATTTCTATTATTACGGAATGACAATGAAATATTTCTAATAATTTAAATGTACAAACTTGAAGAGAAAATAAAATAAAATTTCCAAGCATCATCTCGATGACTTTTGAAGGCCGTCATTTAGAACAAGATCCAAAACCAGCCACCGCTACCGATCCCTCGTCCGGTGAGAGCAAGCATCGGCGACACCATGGCAGCAGCAACTGATGGTGGCGAACCCCTCCCTCTGCTTCTTCTCCAGGAACAACAATAATGGCGGTTCCAACCCACGCGACCTCCATAACTGTGGTAGAAGAATATATGGAAGGGAGACGAAACAAAGAATAATTTTTCAATACAACGTTATGAAAAGTTTTTTTTTTTTTTCATAACTGATATCTTAAATTTCTTTTTTTTTAATTAGTGAATGATACAATTGTAAATTTAGTACTATTAGGAATCTCAAATTTTAAAACACTAAACATAAAAGAAAATTTTATTCTTTTTACACTTTTGTAAATAGGTCTAGAAAGAACTCATTTATGTTGTTATCCCTTACAAAATTAGCAATGTAAATAATGGTACACCTCTGCCTATTTCATCAACCACTCAATTTAACGACACATGTCTTACTAAAAGATATTTTTAGCCGATAAGTATTCAGAAAAAGACTATTAATTCCGCAACAAAACTGCTTTCATGTATCATGACAACATCTTTAGTCGTCGTACCTATTAAAGATCTATAATATTAAACCAACACTTCTTTAAATACCGTCTAAGATCGTTTATAAGATACGATCTTCTATATTCTCATACAATTTTTTGAATTCTTTACTCATGTTTTCCATCATGTACTTAATAAGTTGATGTTTAGACTCGATTTGTCAACCAATACATTTACATGTTAGTGAAAACTCAAATGAGCTCTCCCTCCTTTTTAAGTTTGCATTATTTAAAGATTTAGGAAATTTGCAAAACTCACCCTTAATATAAATTAAAGTTCTTTTAACTGCATCCTTAAATTTTCAAGTGCAACAACCATCCCTTAAATTTGTAAAATTGTTGGTCAAACCAAGTATAGCTCAACAATAATTGGCATATATCTTCAACATGAGGTCGAACGTATTGTACTAAAAAAAATTATAAAAGTGTTGTAATAAAACAGTTAAAAAGATTGCAAAGTGCATGGTCTCTCTATCTAAACTATAAGGGTTGTTTCAATTAAACCATCAAACTATATATATAATACTTTTACAATCATATCTGAATTGGTTAATATATAGTTTTCAACATTTATAAAGTTGAAAAAAAGAGTTAAATTATGATAATTTTATAATTCCAAGATTTAATTGTAACAGTCGTTATACAACTTTACTGGGGTTTGTGTACCTAGAACAAAAGGTTTGTCATACTCATCTTTCGATGTAGGTTGTTTAGGGTAGGGGTGTTAAAAAAAACCAACAACCTAAAGAATCTGATGAACCCAACCCAAACTGTAAGGGTTCGGTTGAATTAGATAAAGGCTCGATTCGGATTTGATTACAGATTTTACGAATCGAGTGATTCGATTCAGTTGGTGGGTTCGCTCTTTAAAAAATCGGTTCAACTCGAACTAAAATTACTAATATATATAATTTTTTTTCTTTTTCTTAATTATATAATTACTTTCCATCTCAACCATCTATTTGCTTTTAATCTCAACCCTTCGTTCCTTTCCTTTCCATTTTATCTTATTCTTTAGGGTTTTCTCATTTTGTTTCAACTCCTCGTCTTCTTTCATCTCCTTCTCATTTTCTCCTCTCCACTCTTGAAATCTTCTTCTTTCATCTTCTTATCGTTTTCTCCTCTCCATTCTCAAATCTTCTTCTTCCATCTTCTTGTCGTTTGTTCGTATCCGATCTCGAATCTTTGTCGCCGAATATCGCCCACGGATCTACTCGTTGCCCATAGCCGTGACACACGTCACCGTCGTGAAGTTCACCATCCACATTTATCGCTGTCGTGACCCACGGATCCAGTAATTGCCACCGTGAAACAATTTTAGATCTACTCAAGATCCACAAATCCGGTTGTTGTCGCTATAACCCATGGATCTAGTTGTCGCTGCCATGAAGCAGGTTCAGATCTACTCTTTAGCAACAGATTTGCATCCGTCCTTTGTTGCCCCCATGAAGCAACCCGACAACCCAACCTGAACCAACTTGAATTTTTTTGGGTTGGGTTGGCCATCGAAATCGGTTTCCTCGGTTCCCTAATTTGACTAACCTAAAAATTCGGATTTGTCCCAAAAATCTTCTAACCCAACCCAACCCGTGAACACACCTAATTTAGGGGATGGCATGGGTGGATAGTAGTTTTGATTCTTTCCATTTTCATCGAAATTGAAGGCATGCCACTTCTCAATATGATGCAAGTATTAAGCCATCGAAATGCATGCCAACTCTAGTTGCTTCTACGATTGGTTGGACAACTTTGTGATTGTTTATGCAGGAATTTGCACAACAGTTCTTCACGAATCGAGCTCGAACCCGGTCTCCGGTTTCGACCTGAACACTAGAGTGGACCTGAACAAGAGGGTAAGCACTCCGACGCTCAAGTCAGTATAGATCGGACTCCTTATTTAGTTCGAGGTGAGATTCGATACCTGAGCGTGAAATGAAGCCCTCTATTTATAGGTAATGGATCCGACAGTACACACGACTGGCGGTTACATGTCTTTTCTCATATCGGACCTGTCGGGTTCCGAGCAGGTCGGACCCCAGTCAGGTCAAACTTTGGTGCCCATATTTCATCTTTTAAGGGGCAAACTCGGTCACATCGGTGGGGCCGAGGTGGACCTAAGCAATCCTTTTTATCTAATTTCTTCAAACACGAATAAGGGTCCTCCACGTGTCCCGGGTACGTTTACCCCCAAACATTGGCCCTCTCTCTGTTAGGTTCGATCTCGACCTGACAGAGAAGTTCATTCGAATCTATTTTGGACACGTGGCGACTTTCCATTTGTAGAGGGAATATGACCGTTGCGGAATACGTTTCGACCTGCCAGGTTGTCGGAGCACTCAAGCGCTTCGCCGTTGCGTATCCCCAGAAGATCCCAGCCGCTCGTTGATTACACGTGTACGGCGCGGAGGTTTTTCCGATCAGCTATAAATAGTCCCGAAACTTCAGGTCAAACCTAACGTTTCCTGAATTTCTGGAGTTCGATCTGAAACCAGCTCGAACCCTTTCTCTAGGTCAGTTATTTCTTCTTGCTCTTACTCTTCTTTCAAACATGGTAGTTTTCTTGTCTTCCCCCTCCAGTAGCGATAGCTTGGTAGTTTAGGTCGGACGATAAGTAGTTCGCCTCCCAAACCAAGTGACTCTGAAGAGGTCTTAGCTCGTAGGTTAGAGTCCGAGCTTGAAGAAATAGAGAACTTTAGGTTCTCAGATGACGGAGAGGATAGTGATACCTCCACCTCGGGCCAGGGTCGGGAGTACCCTTCTAGGATGCCCGAGCGTTATCTTGAACCCCTTCGTAGGGGGTTTAACATTCCGAATGACATCCTCCTTAGGATTCCGGAGGAAGGGGAAAGAGCTGACAATCCCCCAGAGGGATGGGTCACTCTTTATCTCAAGATGTTTGAGTACGGCCTCAGGCTTCCCCTTCATCCTTTCGCCCAGGAGTTCTTAAACCGAACTGGACTGGCTTCTGCTCAAGTGGCCCCTAATGGGTGGGGTGTCATTTTTGCTTTAGCCATTCTTTTTTGGTTGCGAGCTCGGGACGAAGATGAGGCCGAGCTGCTAAGTGTTGACCAGCTTCTTGGGTGTTTTGAGGCCAAGAGGATAGCCAAAAAACCAGGTCGGTACTATATGTGCGCAAGGAAGGGCGCGGGTGGTATAGTCAAGGGGCCGACCTCCATCAAAGAATGGGTAGACAAGTGGTTCTTTGCCTCTGGAGAGTGGTTGGCAAAGGACGAATCAGGTCGTCCCTTCTTTGACATGTCTGCTAGGTTTGGGAACCTAGGTATGAAGTTTTTCTTATTTTCTTTTTCTTTTCATTTCTGGGTATTCACAACTAACTCGAACTTTTGTTTATTTTGTGCAGTATCGATCAAGCCGATTCCCGAGCTCGATCAAGCCACTTTTGACACCCTCAAGTACTACAAGGACAACTTCCCCAAGGGCAGGAAGATCGGAACCTTGGTCACCGACAAGCTTCTCTTGGAGTCGGGGCTTCTTGACTACGACCCTCTAGTTCGACCAATCGAAGCTTCAAGGCCGAACTCTGAACTCGGTAAGTTGTGCTCGACCTAGGTCTTAATTTTATCTTTCCTTTGATCTCTAATTTTATGCTTGTTCATTTTGCAGCAATGGTGTGCGGATTCACTGGAAGTGTGAAGCGCAAGTCCAAGGGCCGTGCTCACGCCCTCAAGACTGTGGTGGGGACTGAACCGGTGACGCCTACGGTGCCACTGTCTGAGGCTCAGGGTAACTCTGGGCCTTCTTCTGCAGTCCCCACCCCTGTGATCGAACTAAACTTGTCTGGGGGTCGATCTGAAGAGAAGCGTCTGAGGGAAGAGTCTGAGGCGCTTGACGTATCTCCCCTGAACGAGGTTAAGGGAGAGTCGCCTTTGAGGAGAAGAAGAAAGAAGAAGAAGACCTCCTCCTCCTCGGAAGCTGAGGCTCGTGGGACTCTGCCTACGAGCCATGCTAATTTGGTGGATGACCCCGAAGCTCGGATGGGGGGGACATCCGATGTGCGAACGCGGTTCAAGATGGAACCGTCAAGCTCCGGGGTGAAGGACCAGGTGTCCCGCATCTCGGCCACGTGCTTGGATTGCTGCCTAAGGAGAGCATCCAAGTTCGTGAGTGATCCGAGGTAAGATCTGCTTTACATCACATTATTATTATTTTTTCTTTTATCGATTCACAGCTTGATCTAACCATTGTGTTCCTTGACTTTGCAGGCGTTTGTCGCTTCCATTCACTCAGCTATTATGGTCAAGGCTGAGCTGGATGGAAGGGAGGCTTTGGCAGCAAAGGAGAGGGAGAACTCCTCTGCTGCCTTAGAGGCTGCCACCACGCTGAAGGGCGAGCTGCTAAAGGCCCAAGGCGAGGTGGGTATCTTAAGGGCCGAGGTGGATGCCAAGGCCGAGCTTTTGAAGAAGGAGGGTGAAAAGCACAAGGCCCACCTCCGAGCAGCCCATGCGATTACCAAGGGGCTGGAGAAGGAGAAGTTCCAACTCTTGAAGGAGAAGGACGATCTCGCTCAGGTCCTCGACGAGAAGGATGCCTCAATAAGGCGCCTCACAGCCGAGCTTAAAGACCTAAAGGAGCGCCTAACCAATGGATCTCTACTGGAGGAGTCGTTCAGGCAACACCCGGACTTCGATGGGTTTGCCAAGGACTTCAGCGACGCCGGCTTCAAGTTCCTGATGAAGGGCATTGCTGCTGACATGCCCCACCTTCAGATCGATCTCAGCGATCTCAAGAAGAAATATTCTGAGAAGTGGGCTTCTGGGCCTAATGGGACTCCTGGCCCTCAATCGCTGGTGGATAACTACGTCAGGGAGCTGGACTCTGACTACTCCGACGTGGAAGAAGAGGATGCTCCTAGCCAAGATCTCATTGAGATCGGCACGACGCAAGAGGAGGTTCCTTCCCAGCAGGATGGATCTCAGGAGGTTAACCTTCTAGGCTCCCAAGGCGAGCTGTCCTCCCACCTCGGAAGTAGCTGAGGCTCTCTTTCCTTCTATCTTTATATATTTTTTTTTGTAAGTCTTTGGGCAAAGCTGCAAGGTATATAAGCCTTGGCTCTGTCCTTTTTTAATCAATGAAACTTCCATTTCTTCATTTCTGTTTGTTCTTTTACTACATTTTTTTTAGGTTTTTAATCTTGCTTTTGCAAGTTGGAACTTACAAATGAATAGATTCATCTCGCACCTCTAACTTAAAGGATCGCACCTTTAACTTAATTTTGGGCTAAGCTTCAAGATAACTCTTTTCACATCGTACCTCTTACCTAAGGTTTGAATTTGAGAGTTTTTTTTATTAATCTTTAATACTTCTCCTCGAACTCGGAAGTCCAAAAGATAAAATCAAGCAATTTGAACTTTTTTACATCGCACCTTTAACTTGAACGTTCCAAGGTTTGAATTTTAAGTACATAATTAATACTCACATCGCACCTCGAACCCGTAAGTTTAGAGGATTGAATTTTTTGAACCTTCAACATTGCACCTTTAACTTAAACGTTCAACGGATTGAATTTTGGTTCGTAATTGATTTTGACATCGCACCTCGAACCCGTGGGTTTTGAGGATTGAATTTGATCAATTTTTGCCCTTACTTTGCCGATTTTAAGTCTTATGGGAGTCCGTGGCCCCCATTTAATTTCTAATTGAACTCGGAGTTATGAAATTAAATAACCCCATTTATTGGAAGTTCCGACCCTTGAAAATTTTTACAAGCCCATTTTGGGACTATTTTGACATTTCAGGGGTAATAGCGCTTCAAGTGCTCCGCGTTCCATGGATGCGCAAACACTCTTCCCTCCAGGTCAGCCAGCATATAAGTTCCAGGTCGGACTATACCTTTGACTTCGAATGGTCCCTCCCAACTTGGGTCAAGGGTGCCGACATGACTCTGAATTTTCCTTAAGACCAAATGTCCGACTTGGAAGCTTCGAGGTTGAACTCGGGCATTGTAATGTCTGGTCATTCTGTTCTGATACTCTGCTAAGCGCAGCTGAGCCATTTCCCTTTTCCCTTCCAATAAGTCCAGGTTAAGGAGTAGCTCTTCCTTGTTCTTTGCTGGCTCGTACTGTTCTACCCTGTCTGTTGGTATGCCGATCTCAACTGGTACAACAGCTTCGGAACCAAAGGCTAGCGAGAACAGAGTTTCGCCAGTTGACTCCCTTGGGGTGGTTCGATATGACTACAGAACTTCAGGTAGCTCCTCGGCCCATCTTCCCTTTCTGGAGTCCAACCTTAGCTTGAGTCCTCGCTTTATGATCTTGTTTACCGCTTCGACTTGTCCATTCGCTTTTGGATGCGCAGGGGACGAACTGAGGTGGCTTATACCAAGTTTTCTGCAAAAGTCCTTGAACTTTGCATTGTCAAATTGTTTTCCGTTGTCCGTCACAATAGCATTGGGTATGCCAAAGCGGCACACAATGTTTGTCCATATGAACGACGTGACTTTGGACTCTGTGATGTGGGATAGTGCCTCAGCTTCAGCCCACTTAGTGAAGTAGTCCACAGCGACAACGGCGAAGTTTGTTTGTCCTTTGCCCAGAGGAAAAAGACCTATGATGTCCAGTCCCCATTGCGCAAATGGTCATGGGGCCGAGATGGGGGTGAGCAGTTCGGGAGGTTGATGGATAATGTTTGCGAAACGCTGACAGTTGTCACAAGCTTTCACAAATTGCTTTGCATCCTGCTCAACATTGGGCCAATAGTACCCTTGTCGAACCACCTTGGCCGACAACGACCTGGCGCTAGAGTGGTTTCCACACACCCCTTCATGAACTTCCCTAAGAATGTAAAGGCCTTCTTCGGGAGTCACACACTTGAGGAGAAACAGGGAGAAGCCATGTCGGTACAACATTCCTTCTCGGAGTGTGAACCGAGCTGCTCTTCGCGCCATCTTCTTTTGCTCCTTCGGATCTTGTTGTGGGTTTCCTTTGATGAACTCCACGATTGGGTCCATCCAAATGAGTGGTGGAGTATAAACCTCTATTACATCTGGCTCCAAGATTGAAGGAGTGTCCAAGATTTCGACCGGAACCGATCTAGCCAGGTCGGTCTCGTATGCTGATGCCAATTTGGCTAAGGCATCTGCATTAGAGTTTTCAGATCTTGGAACTTGACTCACCTCGTAAGTCCAGAACTGGGCGAGGTGCGATATGACCTTGCTTAGATATTTTTCCATTTGGTGGTCCTTCGTTTGGTACTCCTCCTTGATCTGATTTACAATTAGCTGGGAGTCACTAAAGACCTTAATGTGGCTGGCCCCCAGTCCTTTGGCAACGCGCAGGCCTACTAGGAGTGCTTCGTACTCGGCCTCATTATTTGACGTCTGAAAGTTGAACCGCAGAGCATATTCGAATCGCTCACCTCCTGGTGCGAGCAAGAGGATTCTTGCCCCGCACCCCCTCTCGTTAGAAGATCCGTCAACGCAGATCGTCCACGGGAGGTCGGACTTGACCGACTGAGGTGGTGGAGTGAGTTCTGCGATAAAATCGGCCACCGCTTGCCCTTTCATCGCAGTTCTGGGCTCGAACTGGATGTCGTACTCGCTCAATTCCAATGCCCACTTCATCAGACGCCCTGATGTTTCAGGCTTAAGGAAGATATTCTTCAGGGGCAAGTTTGTAAGTACTACGACCGTGTGCGCTTGGAAGTACGACCTAAGTCTTCGAGCCGAGGTGACTAAAGCGAGGGCCAGCTTCTCCATTTGGGGATATCTGGTCTCGGCCTCGGTCATGGCCTTACTGGTGTAATAAACGGGGCTTTGGCTCACACCCTCCTGCTTGATCAGTGCCGAGCTGACGGCACTAGCAGATACCGCCAGGTACAAATGGAGTTTCTCCGCTGGTAATGGCTTTGCGAGTAGAGGTGCCGAGCAGAGATAGTCTTTTAATTGCCCTAGCGCTTGCTCACACTCTTCCGTCCATTCGAACGGTCCCTTCTTTCTAAGAATTTTGAAGAACGGAAGACATTTGTCCGTCGATCTTGACACGAACCTATTCAAGGCTGCAATCCTGCCATTGAGGCACTGAAGCTGCTTTAGAGTCTTGGGTGCCTCCATCTCGAGCACGGCCTTTATCTTCTCTGGGTTAGCCTCAATCCCACGGTTATTTACCATAAAACCAAGGAATTTTCTCGAGGAGACTCCGAAAGCGCACTTGGACGGATTGAGCTTCATTTGGTACTTGCGTAGCACTCCAAAGGCTTCGGTCAGATCGGAAAGATGCGACTTTGACTGCTTGCTCTTGACAAGCATGTCGTCCACATACACTTCCATATTCCAACCGATCTGCTTGGCAAACATTTTGTTCACCATCCTTTGGTAGGTCGCACCCGCATTCTTTAGGCCAAAAGGCATCACCTTGTAGCAGTACAGACCTTGGTCTGTTATGAACGCGGTGTGATCTTGGTTTGGCAAATGCATTTTAATTTGGTTGTATCCGGAGTAGGCATCCATGAAGGTGAGTAGCTCGTGCCCGGCTGTTGCGTCCATGAGCTGGTCGATCCTTGGAAGGGGGAAGCAATCTTTCGGGCACGCCTTATTTAAATTTGTAAAGTCCACGCACATCCTCCACTTCTCGTTGGATTTTTTAACTAATACAACGTTAGAGAGCCACTCAGGATACATAATTTCTCGTATATATTCAGCTTTTAAGAGTTTGTTTACTTCCTCAACAATTACATCACTCCTCTCTTTATTTACAGGTCTTCTTTTTTGCTTTACCGGTCGGAATGATGGGTCTATATTGAGGCGATGCACCATGATCTTCGGGTCGATACCAGGCATGTCCTCGTGAGACCATGCGAAGACGTCCGAGTTAGACCTGAGGAAGTTGATTAGTTCTTCCCTGTCAATGACCCCCAGCTTGATTTCTATGCTTACTTGTTTTTCGGGGCTAAGTAGAGGAACAAGCTCGAGCTCTTCTGTTGGCGGGGAGAACTGCTTTTTGCCTTCCTTTGGCAGGTCGGCCTCTGACTCCTGCAGCTTACCACGATTGGTTTGTTCTTCTAGGGCGCATACCGCCGACCCTTTAAGCGCGGATGCATAACACTCTCGTGAGGTTTTCTGCTCACCTCGGACCGTGCCCACCCCATTCGGGGTTGAGTACTTCAAGACTTGATGCAGTGTGGAGGCGACAGCCCGAAATGAGTGGATGATGGGTCTCCCGAAAATGGCGTTATAGGCCGATCTGCCGTCGATCACTACGAACTCGGCCATCTGCGTTACTTGGGTAGCATCTTGCCCGATAGTTACCGGCAGATCAATGCACCCTTCTGGGGAGACCGATTCTCCAGAGAATCCAACCAAGGGTGTTGGACTCTTCTTCAACTGTGACCTGGTCCATCCCAAGGTAAGATATGTTAGGAGAGACAATATGTTGGCAGATGCGCCTCCATCAATCAGTACTCTTCCGACCAGGACGTGGTCGATGAGAGGAGCGATCACAAGCGCGTCATTATGGGGCAAATGGACCCCCTCTAGATCGGCATCGCCGAAACTGATGGAGCAAGTGGGCTTCTGCTCCCTGATGATACATACCTCGCGTCTGGCCTCGCGAGCTAACTCTTTCTTTTTGTTTTCGGACTGGCCCCCACTCAAGCCCCCCAAAAATAGTGTTGATGACTGCAGGTCGGTCATCCCGGCGAGGCGGCGTTCTTGAACGCTTCCTCTCTTCTTTCTTTTCGACCGAGTTAGACCTCGGTTTGCCCACAAATTTTTTGAAGTAGCCGTCTTGAATGAGGTCTTCAATCTGGCGCTTCAATTCCCAGCAACTTGACGTATTGTGGCCGTGATCGCGATGAAAACGGCAGTACTTGTTTTTTGTTACGTTTTTCTGGGTCTCCCCGGAGCTTCCCGGGTCGCTTGAGGAGCTTTTCCATCCCAGTCTTCTCAATGTTTGTAAGTATTTCAGAGATTGGGATGGTGGTCGGGGTATAACGTTCGTAAGGTCGGCTTCGGTTGGGGCCACCATCCGCCCTGCGATACTCAATTCGGCTACTGGAGGAGGATGGTCCCTTATCCTTGGACTTGACATCAGGCCTCCTCGTCTCCTGGTTCAATTTCTTCTGGTCGATCCGCTTCTCAGATCGGCCAGTTTTGGTTCGGAGTAGCTCCTGTCCATCAATGACTTTTTTCGCCTTCTGCAATACTTCGGCGAAGGTGGCTGGAGCCTCCTCTCCAAGTTTTACTGTCAAGGTCTCATCGGCCAGGCCGGTGAGGAAGTAGCACATGGCCGAGTCATCGGAGCAGTGCGCGACCTTCAGCTGCTCCTCCTAGAACCTTGTGACATATTCTCTCAGCGTCTCACCTTCCTTCTGTCTGATGGTGGCGAGGTGAGTTGCTGTTTTCCTATCGTAGTGCCGAGAAGAGAATTGGCTGATGAACTCCTTTCTCAGCTGAGAATAGGTTGATATCGACCTAGCCGGCAGTCTCCGGTACCACAGGCGCGCGCTGCCGGTAAGCGCGATCTGGAAGGCGCGACATTTTATTGCATCTGTTGCCACTTGAAAGTCCATGAGGCCCTCGAAGACCTCAACATAGTCTTTAGGGTCCTTAAACCCATCATAGGGCTTCATGGTGGGAGTCTTGAACTTCGGAGGGATTGGGGCTTCCATAATATCCGAAGTGAATGGCGATTCTCCCAAGTCGCCATCGGCAAACGAGCTCTCCTTCTTCTCACACCTGGCTTTGAGTGCCTCGACCTACTCGTCGAACCTGTGTTTCATCAGGTCGAACTCTTCCCTGGTGATCACAGATTCTGGTGTTAAGGGCTTATACTTTGACTGAGCCTTAAGGTCGAAGTTGGAGAACTCTCAGGAGTAGGAAGGAGAATCTTCCGGTTCCCGAGAGGCTTTCTTCTTCTTATCAGTGAGGTGCTTTCTAAGATCATCGTCTCGCAAGCTGTAATCCACCCCTTCATTGTTAGGAATGGGCTCGCGATCACCAGGTTGGATAGATGGAGTTCTCTTTTCACCGGGTGCGCTTGGGGCCCTAGAGGGGGACGCAGTTCAGTTAGCACGCGTTGCCTCGGCGTACATTTCTTCCATTGTGCGCAATCGATGGCGCATATCATCCAACTCGCGCTAGAGTGTAGACAGAGCTTCAGGGTCTGCTGTCTGGTTGGCCCTTTGGGAGGTCTTTCTCGACGTCCCTCCTCGGCCTCTGTTGGCTTTTGAGGGTTTCGGGTGAGCAGGTGGTAGCTCTTGGTTCGTATGGCGGGAAGAGCTGCGCGGCAGATCTCCCTCTCGCCCTGCTCGGACCTGGTCCTCGACTATTCTTGCATCGATGTCTCGCTGAGGGCCATTATCAGCGTTTACACCCCTCTGTTCTATCGTATTGGCAGAGTTTGCTGGATGCACCATCTTTGCGTATATTTTTTTTTTAGATCGGGATGACTTAAGATGTCCTCCCCCACAGACGGCGCCAAATGTTTATGCAGGAATTTGCACAACAGTTCTTCACGAATCGAGCTCGAACCCGGTCTCTGGTTCCGACCTGAACACTAGAGTGGACCTGCACAAGAGGGTAAGGACTCCGACGCTCAAGTCAGTATAGATCGGACTCCTTATTTAGTTCGAGGTGAGATTCGATACCTGAGCGTGAAATGAAGCCCTCTATTTATAGGTAATGGATCCGACAGTACACACGACCGGCGGTTACATGTCTTTTCTTATATCGGACATGTTGAGTTCCGAGCAGGTCGGACCTCAGTCAGGTCGAACTTTGGTGCCCATACTTCATCTTTTAAGGGGCAAACCCGGTCACCTCGGTGGGGCCGAGGTGGACCTAAGCAATCCTTTTTATCTAATTTCTTCAAACACGAATAAGGGTCCTCCACGTGTCCCGGGTACGTTTACCCCCAAACAGTGATGATCGCTAAAGCTATCGTTCTTGGGTTTCGGATATGAGGTGTCATTTGAAGCTTTAGACAAATGTGTTATTGAGATATTCGACATGTGGTTTATGCATTTTTCAATATTTAAGAGCTTAATTATAAAGTGTTCATATGTTTAGGAGGTGATTGATCAAACATAAAGTTTGAGGGTACAATTATTTCCATTCTTATTATTTGGAAGTGATTTTTGTATATTGAAATGCTCACTGCCGGTTGTGGGAACGACGCGAGCCGGGTCTGCAATTTCTCGGATAATAAATTATTTCATATTCATATACTTTATTTTAATAGAAATGTTTTTCTTTTACAAGATTTTAATATAAAGGTTAAATTATAATTCATAATAGCACATATAGATGGAATACAAAAATAAATAAATAAAAACGGACTATTAGAATCCTTACACATGCTAAGAATATTGCTTATGTATTCCACCGTACAATAGGAGCAAGAAAGACCATGTACACGTGGCACACAACTTTTGATTGTGTTGCCCACCGACTTTGAAATATGTTTCTTAAATTTATTATGAATAAATCCTTTTCAACCAAATAGATATGGGCTATAAGTATATATTATAGTTTTTAAGTATATAATATATTTTAAATCTCTACCCCTTAAAAGTAAATAAATAAATATTAACATAAAATTTTAGTTCTTCATAAATTATGTTACCACTCGACCAAGTCAATCCAACCAGACTTGGCTAAGCCAATTCTTCGCCTTATTCGAGGAGCCTCATCCTATAAATAAGATGTCATTGGTGTCGTGATAAGTAATTGGTGTCTTCAAGCAAGGTTGAATTTGACATAATTGTCTACTTAATTTAAATAAAATCAATATTTAATCTTCAAAAAAGTTTGCACCATAAAAAGAATAAATTCCACACAATTATTATTTTTCAATAACTTATGCCCCGTTTAATTCATGACTAATTTTTTTAAATAAATAATTCCGCATATAAAGTGAAATGAATTCTTTGTTTCCCTATTTTCTTTTTTAGTACAGCATTCTTCATTTTCACTATATGTGAGAGCATATTTGGTTGTAGATTGAAAAAAAAAACTTTATATCTAAATTTTTAATTTGAAAATAGTATTTAATTATAATTTAGAAACACGTGTAATAATAAATTGATAAATTTTATCTTATTAACAAAAGAAATCTATCCTAATGAAGAAAATTTATTGTATTATTTATTTTATTGAGTACAATAAGTAGAGGGAGGAACGAATTCATTATCTATGGGCTAGAGACAGTTGAAATAAGTTTATGTTCGCTTAAAGATACTTAAAATTAAATTATACATTTAAATAAAAACAAGGGTTTAGTATTTATATTATTTATTCAAATAAATAATTTAAATTCAATATCCATTTCTATAAATAATTCAATTTAAAAATTTTAATATATATAATGTAAAAAATATATATCGAGGAAGGTAACAAAATGAAGAATCTAACTTGCAAACCGGAGAAAATATCATAATTATTTTCCAAAAAAATTTTGAAAACAAAGAATATCATTTTATCATTAAAAAAATAACTATTTTGGATCATTTTATGGTTTCTTTTGTATTCATTATTTTTTATTTTTGGATTAAAATAATATTCTAATTCCTTTACTTTTTGCTTTTGCTCATTTTTATACTTTTAAAATATTTATTTTGGTTCGTTTACTTTCAACTTTGGTTCATTTTAGTATATATTTTCAAAATTTTATTTTAATCCCAAAATCTTTAAGAGGTGACTATTTTGATTCCTTAATTTTAATTTCAATCTTATTTTTCTATTACAATTCAATGCTGACCCTATCGTCAATATATTTTTTGAAATATAATCATGAATTTATATTAAAAGATTTTCGTTATAGATAAAATTTGTGTTAAAATTTTGAAAATAGAAATCAAAATGGCCATTTTTAAAGTACAATAATCAAAAGAATATTTTAGATACACAGTGACCAAAATAAATAAAAGCAAAAAAGTATAAATTCTAATTTTTAAAATACAAAAATCAAAATGAAATTTTATCAGACCAAAATAGTATTTTAAACTAAATCATAAAAGCCGGCTTAAATGAAAATTTGACCACCCAAATGAGTTGTATATCCAATCGCTTGAATCAAATCAACTTCGTTTAGCTCACACTTGGATCAACATTGAACACTGTTTGATCCCTGAATTTTAGGGATTAAAATGGAAATAGCACAAGTTTGGGGACCAAAAAATAAAAATTCAACTCAGAGAACCAGGTCAGCCATCAACACACCTCCTAACTTGGTCCTTCATTTGCTTAATCCTCTCCAATGGAAAAGAGACGAAGACAGAGACTGTGCGGCAGTGAATCGAAACAGCCAACGGAAAAGGCGTAGAGAATGTGATGAGAGTAGAGATTTCACAAATCAAATTCAAGCATTCAATCAAATCCGAGTTCACAAAAACGCGTTGATCATTGTTCAACCTTTTCTCAATTTCTAAGGAACTTCTCAAAAGGATTGTTCCTCTACCGAAAAGGCTTCAAGAAAGGGGACAACAGACTCCGACAAGAAACGTCCACAAATTAAATTTTCACACTATTTTAATTTGTACATCTGCCAGTGAAATAGCAACGAAAAGCAAAATCGATTAGGCAACAGGCGAGAACATCAGTGAAATCGTAATTACAGAAACAGCGAAAAAGAGTTCAGAAGGATTTTATACTTTACATACATATATATGCACACGCTCAGTTAGGTTTCGATTCCGAAAAATCAGCGAACAAAAAAGTTAGAGAAGAAATGATCCAGAGGATACACAATCGATTACGCTCAGCGATTTACCTTCCATTCAATTGACGGAGATAACAGGCTTCGTCAATTTGTAAATCTCGTAGACGGAACGCGACCGGCGCTTCCTCCGCCTCCGATTCGCACCGTCTCCGATTTCTTCAAAGATATCTTCTATCAGAGTGGTGGTACCTGCGCCGCCGTGGCTGCTACGGCTAATTCCGGCCTCTTCCATTATTCCGGCGTGGTTCTTGGCGCTGGTGGCGGAGGCGATGGATTTGCCGTCGCTGCAACTGGTACAGCCGCTGATCTCGTCCTGGTTATCGGAGTCTTCGCTGAGATGTATAAGCTGTATGGCGACTTCGATTTCGGATTCGGAGAAGAAGGAGCTCTGGAATCTTCGATTATTGCAGGTGGAAGCTGATTTCGCCATTAGGGAGCGCACGTCCGTTGAAAGAAAGCGAGAGAGAGACGAAGGGTAAGTAATTGACGCAACACATACGATGCGTATAAATTACAAAGAAAAAGAAATAAGTCGGTTTGAATTTTTTTAATTATTATTAACTTAAAAAGGTTTAAATTACATTTTTGCCCTCTAAATTTTCACATTATTTCATTTTTACTCCACCAACTTTTTAAACATACTAGTTAGATTCACGTGCACACGTAGTTTAGACATTTTGAAACATAATATTTTGAGGTGAAATTTTACCTTTGAATGAATATATAAAAAAAGCTAAGAATTCTTTAAAATAATAATAATAATTGGACTATTATTACATGATAAATAAATAAAAGTTAAGAAATATTATTTTAACACAATTATTGTTTATTAAATAATTAATTATTAATTTTCTTCACAGTTGAAAAGTATAATTTATTTTTTATAAAACTAAAATATATACTGGTCAAACTTTGTATGAAATTAAGAGTGAAAGATGTCTAAACAACTCAAAAAATATGTTATATTATACAATAAAATTTTTTCTTCATTCATAAAAAAATATATATTTTACCATCAAACGGACCTTAGCTTTTTAAAAAGATTTGCCTCTTATTTTTAACTTTTTTTTTTATGAATTTGCTTCTTATTATTATTTTCAATAATACTTCAAAATTTTTATCAAAATTTTATTTATAATATATTCAATCAAGGAAAGTAAGACATTAAACAAATTTGGAAAAAGTGAATGATACCATAAAATTGTATCATTACAAATATCAGGAAAAATAAATCATATACATGGTGTACAAAGTTCCTAGTATGACAATATATTGGAAAAAAAAATAACATCAGTTTGGAGCAATCCCTTATCTCGGATCGTAGATGCTAACGAGGCAGGAATCGAAGTGGGGGACCTCTCTAACGCCTGTGTCTATCTCCTATCAAGTATGCTCCCCGAGACATAGAATTCCCATCAATGAAGTCAGAGTGTGGGACTAAGCCTTCCGAATGATAAAGACAGAAAAGTGTTTCATTTCGTTGGAAAAACCAATGCAAATATCATATTGACTTTCTCTCGCCTACTTCTAAGTCTTGATAGAAAAGGTTGGAGAGAGTGACTTTATGAAATTCTCTTCTTCAAAGCCCCACCCCTCTTTTCCCCCCTTTAATGAAAGACCTCACCTCGCTTCCTATTCATTTGTGGGTCGGGACCCCCCTGCCTTGATTGAAAGGATGGCTTCTTTTTTCTCAAGATCAAGATGTGATTTCGAAGAATCCAGCAACCAACAAATCCGTAGCCCAGGTGACTCACACCTCCCTCTCGGCCAAATGAAATGGGATGAATTAAATCAAGGGAGGCATCCTTATCAATGGGTAGAAGGAATAAATACAATTTTGAATGTTTTACTTATGTACAAACATTAGATTTTTCAGTCATTCATTGAATGATAAATCACTACAAGTGACGGAGATACATGATTTTCATCATATAATAATACAGATATTGCAATAGAAAAGAAAAAGGGAGGTTTGTGATGATTTTTAAATCTTTTATACTAGGTAATCTAGTATCTTTATGCATGAAGATAATCAATTCGGTCGTTGTAGTCGGACTCTATTATGGATTTCTGACCATATTCTCCATAGGGCTCTCTTATCTCTTCCTTCTCCGAGCTCGGGTTATGGAAGAAGGAACCGAGAAGAAAGTATAGCACCAACAGGTTTTATTACGAGACAACTCATGATGTTCATATCAATCTATTATGCGCCTCTACATCTAGCATTGGGTAGACCTCATACAATAACTGTCATAGCTCTACCGTATCTTTTGTTTCATTTCTTCTAGAACAATCACAAACACTTTTTTGTTTATGGATCTACTACCATAAACTCAATGTGTAATCTTAGCATCCGATGTGTATTTTTGAATAATCTCATTTTTCAATTATTCAACCATTTCATTTTACCAAGTTCAATGTTAGTCAAATTAGTCAACATTTCTATGTTTCGATGCAACAACAAGATGTTATTTGTAACAAGTAGTTTTGTTGGTTGGTTAATTGGTTACATTTTATTCATGAAAATGGGTTGGATTGATATTAGTCTGGATACAACAAAATAATTGAAATTTCTACAATGACTGCAAACCTTCTGATAGCATTTGAGAATACATATTTTTGTTGTACCCCAAAAATGCATTTTTGTTATAATTAGTGGGAAAAAATTATTCTGTTGATACATTCGAATAATTAAATGTTTTACCATTAGTAAACTGGATTTTTTGTCATAACCAGAATTTTCCAACAAAATGGATCCATTTAAAAAATGATCATGAGAAAATGCATAAATATACTCCCGAAAGATAAGTTGGTATAGGTAGTCACGTTGTCGAGATTTCTCAAGTTCTAAATATCCTTGAAATTCCTCTATTTAAAATTTAATTTGAACCGGAGATACTATAATGGATTTATTGGGTTATCAAATGATACATAGTGCGATACAGTCAAAACAATGTGTTGATGCGTGGATTTTGACCCTCCGGTTCTTCTTCTCGTACACACCTAACTCGACGATAAAGGAACCGATACCTGCAAAACCAAATCGATCTAAACCGGTGTGACCTTAGTCACACGGGCTCCGATGCTTAAGTTAGCGAGGGAGAGTTGAGAAACTAGTTAGCTAGAGATAAGTCACTTGCCTGTATATGGTTAGGCTGCACTGCTATTTATAGCTGTGAGGGTGGTTCTAGAACCTTATGTAGTTGAGCCCTAATTTAGAGTTGCAAGGACCAATGATTGGCCTCGGCCCTGAATAGGTGTGTTTAACCTCCTGATGTAGATCCGAGTGGAGGAGGCTCAAATGATACCTTGGCCCGAAGGCGAAGGTGAGAAGTAGGCGCCTCGGCGCCAGGAGGTCTCAGCGCTGTGACGGCCTCGGCGCTAGGTCGTCCTTTGGGCCGGCCCGTTATGTCGCAGGTCGGTCTCCCCCAGTCGATGATCTCGGGCTTCAATTTCTTGTCTCGTTTCGAATCGTTTTTGTTCTCTATAAAAATGGCCCCCACTCTCAAAACAGAAGACGAATAATTGTGTTAAGATCTTTGTTTTGAGAGTACCTGTCACTTATCGTTACCACGATATCACTCTATAACATCGCCTAATTTATATGTATATTAGTGGCTAATAATGTCAAGGTTTCTAACGCATAGAGCTTCTACCAAAAAGCTTTTGATCCAATTTTGGATTTTAGCTGCTTGGTTCCTACCACTGGTTTTGTGCCTTGAGCTTGTCGATAGTATTCATGAATTGGAAGCTTTTTCCAATTTTTTTGGCCACAATCAAGTCTCCTGAGTCGGGTTGTATTCTCATCTGTGTTTAAACCATTTACTTTTGACCTTGGGGTCTAACTTTAACAGAACTAATGTTGATACCTTTAGATTTCTAACTTGCTTGGCTTTTTATGCCAAACAGTTTTATATCCTGTATTTTTTTGCTTTAGTTTTGACCATGCTAAGCCGTTGCTTTTTGCCTGTTTGGCTTGCTTCTAGGTCTTTCCCAATTTTGAGTTTCTTGATTGGTCGTAGATATGTAGATATTCATATGATGCGCCCTGCTTGAGAAATTTATTTCATAATGAACATAAAAACTCAAGTATCACGTCGAATGTCGAAGACTTTATTAGTAGGAAGATCGTCCTGTCGAAGATTTAGTTACAATAACTTTATTTGGTCCAAATAATTGAAAAACATAAAAATGTCTTAGAAATATGTCGAACTAGTGGTAGTATCTTTTGAGGTGCTGAGCGTGCCATGGGTGTAGTAAGGCCTTCCCCCATTGGTCTTCGAGAGCATAAGTGCCTGTTCGAACCACTTTAGTGACTTTGTATGGGCCCTCCCATGTTGGCCCGAATGCCCCGTTAGTTGAATCTTTGGTATTAAGCATAATCTTTCTTAACACTAAATCACCTTTGTTAAAGTCACGCTTCTTAACTTTCGAGTTGTAGTATCGAGCTATATGATTTTTGTACTCAGTCGTTCGTAGTCGTGCTGTTTCTCGATGTTCTTCTAATAGGTCGAGGCTGAGTTGCACAGACTCATTGTTGTCGGGTAGACTGAACTGCTCTACCCTTGGGGAGGGAAGACCAATTTCCACTGGCACCACTGCTTCAGAGCCAAATCATAGTGAAAATGGCGTTTCTCTCGTCGAAGTACAATGTGTTGTTCTATAGGCCCATAATGCATTGGGAAGTTGCTCTGCCCACAACCCTTTAAGCTTTCCTAATCTTGTTTTCAGAGTTCTTTTGATGATTTTGTTGACTGATTCAACCTGCCCATTAGCTTGCAGATGTGCTGACGAGGAACAGATGTGCTTAATGCCCAACTCCCTGCAAAATTCTCAAAAGGCAGCATTGTCGAACTGCTTCCCATTATCACTGATAATGGTGTAGGGTATTCCAAAGCGGCAAATTATGTGCTTCTAGATATAGTCGGTGACCTTTTTCTCAGTAATTGTAGCTAGGTCTTTAGCTTCGGTCGATTTAGTAAAATAGTCGATTGCCACCACTCCAAACTTGGTCTGGCCCTTTCCTAGTGGAAGGGGCCTATAAGGTCTATTCCCCCTGAGCAAAGAGCCAAGGACTCATTATGCTTGTTAGAGGCTCTGGCGGTTGCTTAGGTACTGTTGCAAACCATTGGTATTTGTCGCATTACGACATGTGACATATAATCTATTTTGCAGACTTTAGAATTAATTGAGGACCGCCTAAATTTGTGATTGGTCCCAAAAATAATCTTGACATTTATTTAAAATAATGACATGACACTCTATAATTGTTCAAAATTTATCGTTCAACCATCTTGAAATTTTGAATTTTGTTTCTAAAAGGTCTCTGAACTTTAAATTTTGTTTTGATAGTCTTTCACCTATTCGATAATTTGTAAAATTGACCTATTAAAAATAAAATTGAAAGTTTAGGATTCTATTAGACATCAATTTTAATTTTCTATCTAGTAATTATGCTAATATTTTAAAATGTCGAATAAGCCGAGGACCTACTAGACGCAAAATTGAAGATTCGAAAGCCTATTAGACAGGTTTTAATCAACAGACATATTAAATACAAAATTAAAAGTTTGTTTTAGAGTTTATGAACTTATTAAACCTAAATTGAAAAGTTTAATGATAAAACTTGTAATTTATCCTTCAATTTATAATATATTTGTAATTTTCACGTTATGGCTTGGGTTCTTGGTTTCATCGTGAAAATTTCAAATATTCTATTTTAGTAACTTAATTTTAAATATTTTGCTTTATTTTTTAAGCTTTGCATACAAAGTTATTCTAGTCATTGTCATTAATTTTTTAGTAATTATTTTCAGATGTTCCGCTTTAGACCCTGTTTACTGTTGTTCTAATTCGCAAGTGTACGAATCGTCATAAGTAATATAGAAGTAAGCAAAGTATGGTCTCCACAAGGAATGAATGATTACTAACTACCAAATTCTCCACTTCAATTTTATCTAAATGTCGAAAGATCAAATAGAATGAATAGAGAATTAATTCAAATCCTAATTCAATGAAAACAAGAAAACACACTAGTATCAAGATATAAGATAAAAAAATAGATAGTAAATTCTAGAGCATGACTTCACTGATATCTCCCTTTATTTCTCCGAACACTTTAATTGAAAACTATTGTAAACCAAGGTTGTTGGCAGGTTCTATTCTATTGACTCGATATTCTTTCTCAAGCAATAACGAGTTTCTTTGAAGAGTAGAGCACCTATATTTCTATGGCTACTCATGCAGTTCAAATACTCAAGCATGTAAAACCCAAAGATGCCATCAAATTTGCAAGAATATCTCTATCTCTTGCTCAAATAAAGGAGAACTATTAAGCCTAGCCAATAATCTTGTTTCTCAACCTCGATTTATGACAAAGAATCAATGTAAAGATTGGGCCAAATCCAAACAATACATTAAGAAAAGAAAAGTTCTCACAACCAATAAGTTTATACTAGAAATCAAATAAAGAACAAGGAGAAATAAAGTTTGATAAAGGCTACATCAACGCCCTAGAAAAGTGTAATTAGTTCATGCTATAATTCAAAAAGAAAATCTCAACAACATCATTGAAGGAATTTGAAGCTAAAGGAGAGAAAGAAGAAGAGAAAGAAAACAAACTCGGCGATCTCTCGAGCCTCTGTTCTTCGCGTTCCTTCCAATCTTCTCAAAATCCCAACTTTTCTCTCTAAAAACGTTATGCTTCTATGTTTTTCCTCCCCGGTGGCTAGGGCTAATATGAGATATTTAACAATATTCTGTTGCGAGCACCTAGGCACCCAATTTCGGTGCCTATGCGCCCAAACACGTGCCAGCAAAAACCCCGCTTCCAACTTCATAGCACCTAGGCGCCCAACATTCTGCAAGCCGGTGCTAACATTCTGCCATTTTGTCAATTTTCGGCGCCTAGGCGCCCAACGCACTGGAATTTGGTTCGCTTTTGCTTCTTTATTTGCTATTTTTCTCCTCTTCATCAACTCAAGTCCTACAAAAGAAATAAATTCTAAAAACGATTAAACTACCTAAAGGAAATGTCGGTAAAAACTATAAAATGACTCAAAAACACCCTAAATTACTAGAGCCAAAAGTCACTTGTCAAAATACCCCAAAACTTATCATTTTGCTCGTCCTCGAGCAAAGAAAAACAATCAAAGAAATTTAACCACTAAGTATTATTGAGTAGAGATAGACTCAAGCTTCACAAACAACACTTTCTTACTACAAAAGAAAATGAAACTAAGCTCAAACAAAGCCGAAACTCTTTTAACCAACAAGATAATTTTTCTCCATTTTAGGCTCTATACGTGTGTGTGTGCACAATTCTTCATAAATTACCATCTCTCATCCCAAAAACAAATTTTATGCACAAGAAAACTTAACCATTTCACATCAAGCTACATGCAAAATACTAAATAGCATCACAATTCTAGGATAGGCAAGAATTCGCTCATATGTCGTCTCAGGAAAGAAATCAAAACTTTAGCATCTCTCATTCTTATAAGCCAAGTCAACATGAGCCATGAATGCTTAAATGATAAAGAGTTTTCTGAATCCAATATTTTCCTAACTTAAAAATTTTTCAAACACTAAAGAATCTACACACTTCCCTTCTGTTTCAACAATTTTTAAACTTATAAGACTAGAGGACTGGCTACTAGCTCTGTAGCTTAAGGAACACGTTCGCGACCCTCCACTACAGTCACTTATAAAGATCTATAAGTAATTGACAAAATCATAATATATCGACAATGGGTTGCACGAGGTTACACTAGATTATGTAACTATTACTACTGAGATCGCTAAAAAGCCACCCATAGCTTACTGCTAGCAGAGTGTCTATAAGCAAGACACGGAAATATAAGTTCATTTTCTTTCCTCTCTATTTTTTTTCTGCTTTTTTTCTTTCTCCTCACTTAATTTTGCTAAATTTTTCCCGTCTCTTATTTTCTCAAAAGCAAATGGTATGCAAAAATACGAATATGATTTTTCTATTTTTATTTTTTATTATTTTTTTCTGAAAAGTAAAATAAACATGTTCTTTCTAAAAAAATAAAGTAGCAAAATACACTGGGAGGCAGTGTCATCATTGGGAAAAAATATTTGAAAGCGCAGAAGAAATGTTAAACATTTAGGACAAGGACTTTTCTTTAAAAGTTCAAGTTTAGGAAATACTAGCAGAATAACCTCATTAAACAAATGGGTTGCACGTGCTCCACTGGATTGACCTCTATTGTGCTTGGTAAATTACCAGGAAGCCTATCCACCATCATGTTGGCAAGTTGACCAACTTGTACCTCTAAGTTACGAATAGAAGCTGCTTACTTTTGGAAGTTAGTCTTTATTTCAGACATGAACTAAGTTGTAGTGTTTGCCAATTGTACCATTACCTTTTCAAGGCTAGATTTATTCTCTGGTTGTTGAAATCCAGGTGGTGGAGTAGGATTCTGACTCTGATTTTGCCTCCATGAGAAGTTAGGATGATTGCACCAACCTGGCTTATAGGTGTTGGAATAAGGGTTATTTGGCTGGCAATTAAAATTCCCAACAAACTGAACTTGCTCATGTTGGCCTTGCATAAATTGGTTCCCCACTTGACAATCTTCACTATGATGGTTACCACGACAATATTCACAAAATATAGGTGGTGTTTGAATTGCATTTACCGCAAGCTGACTTGATTGAAGTTGCTTGGTAAGGGAAGCAACCTGCATGGTCAATGCAACAATAGCATCCACCTCATTTACTCCCATCGGCCTTTTCTGAGCTAACCTCTCACTATGTCACTGTTAGTTGTTCAGTGTCATTTCCTCCCGTAAATCATATGTTTTGTTCGGCTGTGAAATTGTTGGTTTTTGGACAAGTGAATAGTACTTTGGTTATCACAGTAGATTTTTACCTTTGACTTATCAAAACCAAAGTCCTTTAAAAGTCCCTTAAGCCATAATGCTTCTTTTACTGCTTCTGAAAGTGCTATGAACTCTGCTTCTGTTGTTGAAAGAGCTATTACGGATTGTAATGTAGCCTTCCAACTGATCACATTTTCACCCACTAGAAATTAGTAGCCTGAAAGTGACCTTCTTTTATCTAGGTCTCCAGCATAATCTAAATCTACGTATCCATAGAGTTGTAGTTTTTGTTCAGTGGCCTTTTTATAAGTAAGACCTAGGTTTTCAGTCCCTTTAAGGTATCTTAGGACATATTTTGCTGCTTCCCAATGTCTTTTTCCAGGGTTCGACATGTATCTGCTTATTATACTAGATGAATAGGCCAAATATGGTCTTGTGCATATCATTAGGTACATTAGGCTCCCTACAACACTGGAATATGGGACAGAATTAATATACTTGATATGCTCATAGTCATTTTCTGTAGGGCAGTTTCCTGATGACAGTTTGAAATGTTGTGCTATAGGGATTTTTACTGCTTTAACCTCATTCATGCCAAATTTTGATAGGATTCTTCTGATATAGGGACCCTGATTTATTTTAAGAAGGCATTCTCTTTTCTTCCTAGTTATCTTCATTCCTAGGATTTTTCTTGCTTCCCCTAAATCCTTCATATCAAATTCGGCTTTTAGGCTTTCTTTAACATACTTCAAATCTTCCTTTCTTTTACCAGCCAACAACATATCGTCTTCATATAGTAGAAGGAAGATTGCTTCTTGTTTTGAGGTTGATTTAACATAAAAACAACTGTCATATGCACTTCGGTTGAAACCAATTTTTATTACAAATTCATCAAACCTGTAATACCAACACCTTGGTGATTGTTTTAATCCATAAAGAGCTTTGTTTAGTAAACATACCTGTTTTTCTTGGCCCTTTTCAACGTCTCCTTCAGGTTGCTTCATGAATATAGTCTCTGTCAAGTGGCCATATAGGAATGCAGTTTTTACATCTAGTTGTTCAAGTTCTAACCCTTCTTGAGTCACCAATGATAAAAGCATTCTTATGGATGTATGCTTAACCACGGGAGAAAAAACTTCTGTGTAATCAATGTCTTCTCTTTGTGTATATCCTTTTGCAACCAACCTTGCTTTATATCTCGGTTGTTGCACTCCGGGAATCCCCTCTTTATATTTGTATATCCATTTTGATGATATTTGTTTGTATCCTTCTGGTAATGGTACTAGAGTCCAGGTTTCATTAACCTCAAGAGATTGCATTTCCTCGTTCATGGCATCAATCCAGTTGATTGCATTTGGGCCATTTATTGCCTCTTGGAAATTTTGAGGCTCATCATCATTTATTGTACGGGCTACATTTAAAGCTGCTGCAATGACATTTGTTTCTGCATATCTTTTAGGTGGAACTATCCTTCTTCTTTGTCTGTCCCTAGCAAGAGAATAATCTGCTAAATCAATGGGTTCTTCTATTTCTTCTTGTATTTCTGGTTCTTCTTCTGTGGCATCAGTAATTGTTTGATTTCTTTCATTTTCTGATGTACTGGATGTCTCCACCTCAATTATTGCTTTATCAGATCTGTTTGTGTCTGAATTCAACAATTCTTGATACATGAACATATCTTGCTCCCTAAAAACCACATCTCTGCTATTTATGCATCTTCTATCGGTAGGATGCCATAGTCTATATCCTTTAACTCCTTCTATAAACCCAACGAACATGCATCTTACTGCTCTAGGTTTCAATTTTCCCTGATTTACATGGACTAAGCCAATACATCCAAAGAATTTAAGATTATCTAACTTTGGAGGGTGTTTTGTCCATTTTTCTTCAGGTGTGATAAACTCATTGGCAGTGTGAAGACTTCTGTTTATGGTATAGACTGCATAGGATCCTGCTTCTGCCCAAAATTTCTCTGGAAGATTTGCATCTGACAGTAAGCATCTTATTCTCTCTGTTATTGTCCTATTTAGCCGTTCAGCCACACCATTCTATTGGGGAGTATGTCTAACTGTTTTATGATGGGTTATACCATTTTCTTTGCAGAACCTATTAAATTCTTCCCCACAATATTCAAGGCCATTATCAGTTCTGAGGTATTTTATAGATCTTGAGGTTTGATTTTCTACTTGTTTCCTCCAATCTTTGAATTTTTCTAGTGTTTGATCCTTAGTTTTTAGGAAATAAATCCATGTTTTTCTAGAGAAATCATCAGTTATGGTGAGAAAGGACCTTGACCCACTTAGAGATGGAGTTTGAGTTGGTCCCCATAAGTCTGAATGTACATAATCAAGTATCCCCTTAGTGACATGTTCACCTTTCTGGAAGCTTTGTCTTTTAGCTTTCCCAAGTACACAGTGTTCACAGAAATTAAGTTTTTCACTTATCCCCTTTGGTAGTATGCCCTGTTTAGCTAGTTCTTGGAGACCTTTTGCACTAATGTGTGAAAGACGTTTGTGCCAAAGAACTCCCATAGTCAGACTGCCTTCAGTGACAAGTAGAGCCTCCCCTGATGATTCAATGTCTTTGATTACATAAAGCCCATTCTCCAACTAGTACTATTTTTGTATCTTTTCTTACCTCAAGAGTACCTCCCTGACCGCTCTATTCGCATCTAATTGAGTCTAGCATTCAGAGTGAGATAAGATTTCTTTTGAGATTAGGAACATGTCTTACATTTTGAAGTAACTTTAGTGAACCATCTTTCATTTTCAAGGAAACAGTACCTATACCAACAACCTTACATACATCATTATTTCCCATATAAACTGATCCACCATCATATTCTCTGTAAGTTTCAAACCAAGATTTCGTAGGTGTCATATGAAAAGAGCACCCTGAGTCAAGTACCAAATCTAAATTCTCATGAGTTTTATCTGTATATGCTTTATGATCGGTTGCTGCCAAGACATCTGAATAGGTAAAAGCATTTTCTCCTACTGAGGCTTCTGTTGGTTTCCTTTTCTTATTCTTCCCATTTTGCTTTCTTTTGAGGAAAAAACAGTCCTTCTTTAGATGTCCCTCTTTATGGCAATAGCTGCACTTAATCTTCGATTTTCCTCTGTCTTCTTGCTTATTCTTGTAGTCTTTCCAACCATTTTTATTCTTACCTTTTGCAAAATGACCTTCTGCATTGGGAGTTTCTCTTTTTGTTGCCATTAATTCCAGTTCTTTTGTTTTCACTGCTGATATGATTGCATCAGTAGTGATTAATTCCCTTCCATATTTCAAAGCCACTTTGACTTCTTTATAAGCGTCTGGAAGTGAATTTAACAGAATAAACGCCTCATTTTCGTCACCGATTTTTTCTCCAAGATTTTTGAATTCTGAGGATAACTTCTTGAAATCATCAAGATTCTCACTAAGAGACTTTGTGTTATCCATTTTGTATGTAAAGAATTTTTCTCTCCAGTATACCTTATTTGGTAAGTCCTTGGAGTTGAAAATTTCATCTAGCCTGTTCCATACCTTGTATGCAGTGTCTAAGTCGATTACTTGCCTTAAGACACTGTCACTCAGATTGAGGATGATTGTACCATAGGCTAGTTCTTTCATGGTTTCTTTTTCTTCTGCTTTCATCGACTGTGGCAATTTTGATGGATCAAGAATGGCTTTTGATGCCTTTTGCTGTCCAAGAATGGCTTTAATCTTGACCTTCCATAGATCAAAATTTCCCTTTCCGTCGAACTTTTCAATCTCATACCTTGCTACTGCCATGTCTGAAAGCTTGATTCTTGAGATGTTACAGAGTTCCTTCACACCAAGCTCTGATACCAGTTTTGTTAGGGATCGAGGAACCTCACACTCACAAAACCAAATTTCAAGGAACAATTAACAGATGAGAGAAATGGAGAAGGAGAAGAAGACACACAAGTTTAGAGTGGTTCAGCCAAATTGGCTTACATCCACTATGAGGCAGCTTTCTTTCTCTATTATCTTGGAGGTGAAAAAAACAGAGATACAAACCACAACCATTCTATCCTAGAGAGAGGTATTTATAGATGATCTCTCTTTATGCTTTCTTTTTACAAAATAGAATGTTTTGAGATTACCCAACTTACAGTTGGTTTTACTGCGGTAAAGCATTTTACATATTCTAAACCAAGGTTGTTGGTGGGTTCTATTCTATTGACTCGATATTCTTTCTCAAGCAATAACAAGTTTCTTTAAAGAGTAGAGCACCTATATTCCTATGGCTACTCATGTAGTTCAAATATTCAAGCATGTAAAACCCAAATATGCCACCAAATTTGCAAGAATATCTCTATCTCTTGCTCAAATAAAGGAGAAATATCCAAACCTAGCCAATAATCTTGTTTCTCAACATTGATTTATGACAAAAAATCAATGTAAAGATTGGTCAAATCCAAACAATGCATTAAGAAAAGAAAAGTTCTCACAACCAATAAGTTTAGACTAGAAATCAAATAAAGAACAAGGAGAAATAAAGTTTGATAAAGGCTACATTAACGCCCTAGAAAAGTGTAATTAGTTCATGCTATAATTCAAAAAGAAAATCTTAATCAACTTCATTGAAGGAAGTTGAAGCTAAAGGAGAGAAAGAAAACAAATTCGGCGATCTCTCGAGCCTCTGTTCTTCGCATTCCTTCCAATCTTCTCAAAATCCCAACTTCTCTCTAAAAACATTATGCTCCACCGTTTTTCCTCCCCGACGGCTAGGGCTAGTATGAGATATTTAACAATATTCTGTTGCAAGTGCCTAGGCGCCCAATTTCGGCACCTAGACGCCTAAACACGTACTAGCAAAAACCCCGCTTCCAAGTTTGTAGCGCCTAGGCACGCAACATTCTGTCATTTTGTCAATTTTCTGCGCCTAGGCACCCAACGCACTAGAATTTGGTTCGCTTTTGCTTCTTTATTGGCTCTTTTTCTCCTCTTCATCAACTCAAGTCCTACAAAGAAAGAAATACTAAAAATAGTTAAACTACCCAAAGGAAATGTCGGTAAAAACTATAAAATGACTCAAAAACACCCTAAATTACTAGAGCCAAAAGTCACTTATCATTTACTTACTATAATTAAAATGATAATGAATCCAAATAAAAATTCATCATAATGAAATGAATGAGAACAAAGATTTTTTTTTTTAAATAAAATTTTTTTACTATGAATTGTTGAAATGAGAAACAGAACATACTGATGTTGTTTCAAATAAACTATTTTGAAGCATGTTAGGTCTTAGACACGTTATAATTACTAAGACACCCTTTCATATTTCTCACTAATAAAAAATGAATGAACTAATATAAGTTTGGTTTAAATTAACAATAATTAATAATATATCTTACTTTATTTTATTACTATTTTATTAGGTAGTAGTACTTTTTCATTATCGGAATGTATTTCATATTAACCAACGTTGGAGGCATGAAATAGCATCTTCACATGGAGGACAAGGAGTAGGTAAACCACTAATCGATTCGAGACACTCGAACCCAGCATGCAAGTGACTGATCACAGGTCGAACTCAAATGTTTGTTCCACCCCAAGAAACGACCCGATACACTTAGTCAAATTTTGGACAGAGGTATCAAAACTCTGCACGACTAGCATGAAGACATTCGATAAGCATAACTTTAACCCGACACAATTAATTGTCGGTCGAATACTCTGTCGGATATCCAAACCTACAAATAGGGGGTCACACTCCCCAGTCAGGTAACTCATTCTATCTCGATCTTAATACTAAGGTCCAATTCCAAAACTGACTTGCGCATCGGAGTGTTTGTTTCCTTATGCAAGTCTCTTCTTATCAATTGATCTCTCAACCTACTCTGGTTCATCTAGCTTGCATTGTGGGTTCATCGCGACATAGTCGGCCGAGATGGGGGATCGAACTCACAAGCCTCTTGGTTGGAGATATATGTCAATTACCACTGAACTATGCTCGGTTTGGCGATTAATATTTAGGGAATTTGTAATGGGTAGCAATAAGTTTTCTATATTTAACAAAATAGCATATCTTTTTTACATTTTCAGATATAGTTTTTTTTTTTTAAAATCCTTATTTTAAAATTTTCAGTATTTCCAAATTACCCTTTTCAGTTATCGCGTGTAAACTTTCCCAATTTCTTTTCGTTATTATATATCAAACATATATCACATATATATCAGGAGTATATCTGACAACATTAGTATATCAAAAATCAATCAGTTCTATATCAGTTGTATAATAGTAAATCACTATTTTACCTGCTTTAACCCTTTGTCTTGTATTTTTTTGATCAATTAGAAATCAGTCGGTATTGGCATGCATGGAAAATGAGAAAAAAAATTGATACTTACTGAAAATGAGAAAGAATACTTGAAAGGAACGTGAATGTGAATGTCAATAATGATTTTCGAATTTACTGTGAATGAGAAATTGAAGGGAAGAAGATGAATCAACAATCAATTAGAAATTAGAGGTAAATAGAAACTTAGGGTTTTTCTGTATATCAATAATATATCAGTGATATATCAAGTATACATCATACATATATCAGTAGTACAATTAAGTTTTATTTAAAGTTTTAAAGATCAAATCGAAATCAGCAACAATGTCATTCTTAAAAGGTTTAAACATTATTCTTGGGTATCAACATCAACATCAAATCAGCAGCAAAGTCCTTTAACAAAAAACTTAAAGGTTTAAACATCAAAACGAACCAGTAGCATAAACCAAAAGTAGACTAACAATGTCATTCTTAAAATTCTATAAAAGAAGAAGCATAAGTTCCAGAAGCATAAGTTCCAACAATCTAGAAAAGCATAAGTTTCATTCTTGTATAATCTTTAGGTAAAAGCTTGGGACATCAATCTTCGTTCTTGGTGATTGTCGTGTCTTCGGAGATAATATCTTTGAAGCTTTCCGTTTTTCCATAGCAACACTTTTGGCGTTGGTTTATGTTGTCTTTTGGGACGAACGACATCAACATTTTCGACGATGTTTTTTGCTTTCATTCTTCGTGTTTGAACCATTGCTTTTATCTAAAAAAAAAATTATTTCATAAATTAGTAGTATATCAAAAAACATATTAGAGGTAATATGTTCAAAATAATTAGTAGATATCATAGTTATATCAAAAGTAAATCAATTTCATATCATATGTATATCAAACATATATCACATATATATCAAGTATACATGTCAATCATAGTTATATCAGAAGTAAATCAATAGTATATCAGAAGTCAATCAATTCTATATCACCTATAGTAGTAGATATCATAGTTATATCAGAAGTAAATCAATTTCATAAACTCATCGCTCTTTATCTTACTGAAAATCTTCAAACTGAGCCAAAGAATTACAAGGTGGCTCTAACAAAACCGCATTGGAAAAATGCTATGAAGAAATGAAGGCTCTTGTACAAAACTAAACATGGAGCCTTGTACTAAGACCTCATGAATTCAATATAGTTGGCTCAAAGTGGATTTTCAAAACAAAATACAAGGAAGATGGGACCATCGATCACTACAAAGCTCGCCTGGTGGCCCAAGGATACTCTCAATTAGAAGGTTTGGACTATGAAGAATCTTACAATCCAGTAGTTAAAGCCTACTACAATCAAGTTAATTTTATCCCTTGCTACAAGTGCAAATTGGCCAATACGTCAACTAGACGTTAAAAATGCTTTTCTTCTTGGACACCTAAAGGAACAAGTATACATGGAACAACCTTCAGGTTTTGCTAATCATCGCTATCCTACATATGTGTACAAACTTCAAAAGCCCATTTATGGTTTAAAACAAGCACCAAGAGCTTGGTTTGATAGACTTTCTAATTTTCTGTTCCATGATTTATATGTAGTAGATCTTATCCTTCTCTGTTTATCCTTAAAACTGACTCATTATTGATGCTCATGCTAATATATGTAGATGACAACAACGATGGAGGGGGTAGGTGCAGGCAGCAACGGAAGGGGAGGGTATCGTTTCTTTTTCGTTAGGCTGAAAGGAGGAAGAAAGGTTTTAAGGCAAAATAATTCTCCCGATGCAAGTACAAAATAACGTTGGGAAAAGCATTAACGCGCAATATTTTGTTTAAAACGTATGGATTTTTCTTGACGCAAATGCAAAATGTTGACATCTCTCTCGACGTTACATAAAAAACATCGAGAAGCCTTATCTCCCAATGTTTACCCAAAACGGGATATCTTATTTTTTATGGCGTTTTAAGAATAACGTGAGGAAAAGTGGCAACGTATTAAGAAAACGTTGGAAAAAGTCTTACTCCCAACGTTTTCTAGACGAGAAAGCAAAACGTCGAGATTTATAACTTTTTCCGACGAAATACTTGTATGGGAAAAAGTTACATCAGCATTGACCAAAAGAATATTCTTCGAGTGATCTACCTGTACCATTATCCGATAACACCTTCCTAGATATGTGAAAACCCAATATTATAGCAAAATACATTAATATAGAGTCAATCTAACACCTTCCTAGACATGGCAAAACCCAATATTACAGTAAAATACATTAATACAGAGTCAATCTTTTAATATTCAATTTTCATTAACTAAAACAAAATTGCAAAGAGGAATAAAAATTATGGAATAATCACAATCAAGAAATACAATTAATTGCTAACAATGGAAATCAACACATTAAATCTAATATGGCAAGACAAAACTCAAGGCCAATGAGTTAATGCACTTCATAAATCCTACAGTTCGAAATAGTTAAGGTTTGAATTTTGCATGCAGTTTCCTTTCTCTTCTGAAGAAGAAAATTGAAACCCCATTAATGTTAGGGAGTTGCATTCAATTCAAATTGTTGTTTTAAAGAAGACAAGTTCTGATTGAAATTAAAACCGAACAATCTCAAGCATATATAAACTCTTCTCCTCCAATTTGATTTCACCATCCCTTCCTTTACTTTCTAATAATAATCTTGATTTTGAGGGGTACTTTGGATCCTTTAATTTTCTCTGTTATCTCACCTACCAATTCTCAGACTCCTAAACCACCATTATAAAGGTAATTTTCAATCTTCTTTTACTAAATTAAGCTCTCAACTCGTTTATGTCAAATATCATCAAAATTTAGATGAAAAACTTTCGATTTATTTATCTACTGTACTAGTCTCATTTGTGTGTTCGTTTCATATTGTTGGCAGGACCTAATGGAGTGTCAATTCCTTTTGATTATTTTCCTTCTTGCTTTAGTTCCAGCTATTTTGGCTCGTAATGTTACGATCGGTAGGATTGTGATTGATGGAACCACAACAATAGCAGAAACCGATGAAAATTTCATCTGCTTGACTATGGATATTTGGCCTCACGATGAGTGTAGTAGTTGGACGAAACTTTGTGCTTGGGATGGCCATGCATCTATGCTCAATGTGGTGAGAATCTAGAGGCTCGTTTAGTAACATTCCATTTCTTGTTTCTCGTTTCCAACTTTCTTAAGAAATTTAAGCACTTTACAACTAATTTGTTTATTGTTTCTGAACATTCTCACAATTGTATAAAAATTTTAGAAACAAACAAAACAAGTTTCTCCTTTTTTTGTTCTCATTTTCAATTTGTTGCAATACATAAATAAAAAAATTGTTTTATCATATTTGAATTATTGGAGGTTGGAATCATGCAATACATTTTTCTCCATTAAAAATAAAGAAACGGAAACAAGAAACATGAACGTTACCAAATGAGTCCTAAGATATTCATCAATATAGGAAGAAAAAAAAAATTTCAAATTGTAGTATATGTTATTAATCATCTCTTCTTCCTTTGTTCTAGGATTTATATCTTCCCATCCTTACCAATGCAGTGAAAGGTTTGGCTCTTTTGAACATAATATTATTAACAATTTCTATGAGATTTAACTAATAAAAGTTGATATTATAGTAAAAATCTAATTTAATTTGTTCTATATCATTAGCTTTCAAGTCTCTAAGAATTAGAGTAGGAGGTACTTTGCAAGACAGATTGATTTATAATGTTGGAGTCTTCAAGGGACATTGCCACCCATTTCAAGCAAACAAAGATTTATTATTTGACTTCTCCGAAGGATGTTTGTACATGGAAAGGTGGGATGATTTGAATGATTTTTTCAACAAGACAGGGTATGTTATTATATATATTATCTTTCTTAATTCTATCCCTCTATATGTTTTCTTGCCTTCTTTGATTTCTTATACTCAATAATTTTCTTAAAAAAAGGGCAATTGTGACTTTTGGTTTGAACGCCCTCCTTGGGAAGTACAAGACGAAAGGAATTCAGTGGGAAGGAGATTGGAACTATAGTAATGCTGAGGCACTTATTCAATACACAGTCGAGAAGAATTATCAAATAAATTCATGGGAGTTTGGTAATTAAATATTACTACCAGTTGATTTTCTTAGTGGAGTTAAATGACTTAATTTACTTCTTGCTCATTGAGACATGTGACACTATGCAGGTAATGAATTGGCTGGATCTCATAGTATTGGTGCAAGTATTACTGTTGCACAATATGCAAAAGACCTAATCAAACTCCGAGAAATTATCGATCGTTTGTACAATAACTCCCAGCAAAAACCTTTGATTGTGGCACCTGGAGCATTCTTTGATGGCACATGGTATGAGGATCTTGTAAAAGAAACCGGGACGGAAGTTGTCAATGTTCTCACTCATCATATATATAACATGGGTGCAGGTTCGGTTATTCTACCCATCCCATTACGCATTTTATATATATAAGCTATAGTTTCAATATTGAGAAACTCTCTTTGATTTGTAGGCAATGACCCCAAACTGATCTATAGATTCGTTGATCCTAAATACCTTAGCCAAATATCAAACGTATTTAAACAACTCGAGAACACAATTAAAAAACATGGCCCTTGGTCTGCTGCTTGGGTTGGAGAAGCTGGTGGAGCCTATCATGGTGGCAGTCCTCATATTTCTGATGCATTCATCAACAGTTTTTGGTAATTAAATTTGTGTAGCTCTTTTCTTTCTTTTTCTTTTTTTTTTGTATTTTCTTGCTCATGAGTTTCTTTTCTCCCTTTAAAATATGGACGCAGAGGAGAAAAAATAATTTTTATTTGAATAATTGTTAAACCACACTTAATCCACGATAAATCTAATCATTTACTAGTTTAACAAATATTAACGTAATAATAGGTACCTAGATCAACTTGGGATGGCCTCTTTGTACAATACCAAAGTATATTGTCGACAGACTTTGATTGGTGGACTCTACGGTGTCCTTAGAGCCTCAACTTTAGTTCCTACACCAGATTACTATGGGTAAGACAGATTAAATTTATAGAATTAGACATCTCTTATTTTTTCCAGTTTCTAAAAGAATTCTCATTTTAATTTCTTATTTTGTTTTCATCAGTGCACTCCTCTTTCACCGACTTATGGGTCCGGGTGTTCTGAAGATTCACAATAATGTTTCATTGTATCTTCGCAGCTATGCTCATTGCTCGAGAGGAAGGGTAAGAAGCCCCTTTTAGAATTAGATAAATTAAAAGTTTAATTTGTTCTAACGTTAAAAACACTATATTTCATTTAGAAATAAAAATTAATGTCTAATTGATTTGTATTTATCATCTTGTCTTGTAGTCTGGTGTAACCTTACTTTTCATCAATCTGAGCAACGAAACCGACTTTGAAATCAAGATTAAAAATCACATCAACATTAGTTTGCATAAAAGCAATCCCAAGAGTATTAATTCGCATTCAAAGCACAATCCAAATGAAGGAGTCTCAAAAGATGGAAGCAAAACATCAATTCATCGAGAGGAATACCACTTGACCCCAAAAGATGGCCTGCTTAGAAGCTCTAAAGTGCTTTTAAATGGGAGTCCATTGGAGATCACAAAAGATGGAGAATTGCCAAATCTTAAACCTATTTACCGTCAGAGTAACTCCTCTATATTTATTGCTACTTGGTCCATTGCTTTTATTGTGGTCCCTGACTTTATAGCCCCAGCCTGCAAGTTGTGATTTGGATGCACTATTGTTTTGTTTCAGTTTCTACTCTTTTTTATTTTGCTTTTAGATCTTGTTAACAACTAATAATGTGTAGCATGCAAGTAAGAATTTTGTATCACGTAAAATAAATATGAAAGACAACGTACTGTGGTGAAATACAATCTTATATTTCCTTCTTTTTTTTTTTAGGAAATTGTAATTTCCTTTCTTTCTCAATACTATCATTATACATATTATATTTATTATAAGATTACAACCTTATCGATTCAAATATTAAGTTGGAAAAAAAATTTGGCCTTGAAATCCACAACCAAAACTAGTTTTGAAATTAAAGAAATTTGAATCAAATTTTCATATATCCTTCTGTTTTCGAGTGATCGTTTTGGACATGTCAAAATTAAGATATGGTTTTTAATTCGGTCTCAAAACATTTTAAAAATATATATATTTTTAATCACTCAATTTTTTAATTAAAATATTCTGTAGAAAATTAATGCGATTTGTTTTGTTGCTACTTTTTGATATTCTAGATACAAGAATTATTCCGTCTAAAATTTTCTTATATCAAGGGACACATAGACAACTTTAAAAAATAATAATAATAATAATAATAATAGTAATGAAGTGAACTTTTAAATAAGAAAATCGGTTAAAATTAAGTAAAATTTATCTAATCAAACGAACAACCAAAACTGTTGGGTCAATGCTTTAAATTTCTTAACAAAATTTCCTTTAGTCCTTGAAAAGGTCACTCATCATTCTTTTCTTCTTCCTTCTTCATTTGGACTAAAAATTAACATCTATACTTCTTCTATCTATCAAAGAGAAAACGGTACTATTATTTTATTGATACTCATTAGTCCCTTACCTCAAAAAAAAAAAACTTTCCCTCTTTAAATACACAGTAAAAGAGAGGTAAAAGAGAGTTAACATAAGCTATCTAAAAAACTGAATTAGTTAGAAATTAAACTATTTACACAACCTATATGTACAATATTGGAAAATTAAACTAAAAATTAGTTAACAATATCTAATACGCCCCCCTCAAGATGGACGATGAATACCGAGCAAACTCATATTGGACATAAGAAAATGCAGCACATAACGTGAAAGAGGCTTAGTAAAAACATCAGCCAATTGCATAGCAGATCGAACAGGGAGCAATCGAAGAAAATCATCCTGAACTCAATCCTGAACAAAGTGACAGTCAAGCTCAATGTGTTTTGTACGCTCATGAAACATTGGATTCGAGGCCAAGTGAATAGCGGTCTGATTATCACAAAACAACAAGGCAGGACGCACAAAAGACACTTGTAAATCAGAAAGCAAATTAGAGATTCAAACCAATTCACAAGTGACAGTAGCCAAAGCCCGATATTCGGCCTCAACAGAGGATCGAGAAATAGTTGTCGGCTTCTTAGATTTCCAAGACACAAGAGAATCACCTAAAAAAACACAAAAACCTATGGTGGAACGTCGAGCATCTGGACATGAGCCTCAATCTGCATCAGCAAAAGCACGAAGCTGATATGAACAAGAAACAAAAAGAAAAACACCCTGTCCTAGAGATGTCTTGAGGTAACGAAGCAAATAAGTAGCAGCAGTGAGATGTAACTTACATGACTGAGAAATAAATTGACTAAGCCGATGAACAACAAATGTAATATCCGACCGAGATATGGTGAGATACAACAAACGTCCCACAAGACGTCTATAAGCCGAGGGATCTAAAAGAGGTTTACTGTCATTAGCACGAAGTCGTACTAAGGGATCCATATGAACAGAAGTAGGGCGACAACGAAGAAGGCCTGCATCCTCCAAAGGAGTTAAAGTGTAGTGCCTCTGTGACAAACAAATGCCTTTGGAAGTTCTAGCAATCTCGAGACCAAGAAAGAACTTTAAAGTACCAAGTTCTTTAAGCCGAAAACAAGCATTCAATAAGTTCTGCAATTGCTGAAGAAGAAACAAACTAGTCCCGGTAAGAATGATGTCGTCAAAATACACAAGTAGTGCAACAAAGGAGTCATCAGTGCCTCTAAAAAAAGATAATAATCTGATTTAGATTGCCGAAAACCCAAAGTTATCAAGGCGGTAGAAAATTTAGAGAACCATTGGCGAGAAGCCTGTTTAAGACCATATATGGACTTATTGAGACGATATACAAGCCGTGTACCATGAGAAGAAGATACAACAGAAGGTTTATAACCGAGAGAAAGATCCATATAGACTTCTTCCGCAAGATCCCCATGAAGGAAGACATTATTAACATCCAATTGGATAATAGGTTAAGCTGTAGAAACGGCTAAGGTAAGAAGCACTTTAACAGTTACCATTTTAGCCACCGGAGAAAATGTCTCAATAAAATCAAGACCTTGTTATTTTATGTAGCCTTTTGCTACCAAGCGCGCATTGTACCTCCCAATAGAGCCATCAGAATTGAGTTTCACTTTATATATCCAACGACACCCAACAGTTACGATTAGGTGGCAAAGGGACAACGGTCCAAGTGTTATTGTCCATCATAGCTTGAAGTTCAGCTTCCATAGCATCACGCCAATGGGAATAAGCAATAGCTTGATGGTAAAATTGAGGCTCATAAGAAGCAGACACATTCATAACAAATAAAGAACGTGAAAGAGAAAGCCTAGTATAACAAAGATAGTGCTCCAGGGGGTGTTTAGTAAAGGCTGAGGAAGGTGGAGAATGTTTTAAAAGGCTACAATGGTAATCATGTAAATAGGAAGGCCTGGGGATGGAACGGCTGGAACAACGAAGGTTCTAAGAAGTATCAGTAACAATAGAGCCAGCAGGATGTATCAACATGCAAAAGATTAGTATTAGGTATATTAATAGTGTTGGTTTATTATTTGTAAATATTAGCGGTAAATTAATTGTCAATATTAATTGTTATTTTATCTTTATTTCCATCTATGTTTGAGTCTATCTTCTATATAAAAAGGCAATGTATTTCTTATTATTAATACATATTGGAATACAAATAATTTGATTCCATCAAAACTAAGTTGGTATCAGAGCCAAAAATAAACCCAAATATCCTAAGGATGTTTAGAAACCCTAGCCTTTGAGCAACTGCCATCGCCCCCCTTCATCGTCGGAACCTTAGCCGCTGTCGTCAAACGACGCACCTTACTTTCAGATGATTCCTTTGGCCGGGGGTTGTTCGCTTGTTGGGTTTATTTCGTCGTGCATTCTGTATCACTAATAGTAGATTTGGAGCTCGGAGGACATTGAGACTCGTTACACCTCCGCCCGTCGCCGTCCGTGCCTATTCCGCTGCCGTCTGACGTCGTTCGAGCATTGCCCCTTTGTTCCATCGTCGTTCGCTGTTAGTTGTGGGTAGTTGTGCCACTGAAAGGGAACGTCAGAGCCACCGCTGCAGGTCACCAGCATTCGTGAGGAGGAAGTCTAGAGTCGAACGTTGTTCAGCTGTCGGAAATTTTTCTAGTGTCGCTGTGATTCGCGCCACGCCTCGATTCTGTCTGCATGAAGTCTATTTCATGGATTGTGGCTGTCTTACAAATCCTAGACCGGTTTGGCGGTTTGCTTGATTCGGCTCAACTCAGTTCAGCTCGGTTCGGTTTGCATTTAGGATCTGTTTGGTCCGGTTCGGATCGATTCACTCAGATCGACCTGGTTCATCCGATTTGGTCTGGTTTGGTTCAACGGTTATGTCTGCTTCTGCCATTCTTTTGGCATTCTTTTGGCTTTCTGGTTCAGTATTTCTACTCTAATATCAATTTTGTGGTCTAATTGTTATAATTAACCTGTTTTTTGCCACCATGGTTAAAGAAATCGTTAAAGTAACTCAAAGTCTAGCGGAATATGAGAGCGACCGGGAGCAAGTTCACACTAATAGTGTTGACTCAAATCTATCCATGAAAGAGCATCTATTATAACGGCTAGAGACCAATTCGTCATTTGGTAATCTTTGTATTTCCTTGGCACAAACAGGTAATTACCCTAGAACACTTTCTTGTTTTGACTCATCTCCGTGGATCATTGATTCCGGAGCTTCTGACCACATGACTAGTTCTTCTAAAATATTTGAATCATACTCTCCTACATATTGTAATGAAAAAATTAAGGTTGCCGATGGCAGTTTCTCTTCTATTGCAAGAAAGGGAACCATTAAATTAACCGAAAATATCACTCTTCAATTGGTTCTTCATGTTCCTAAATTAGCCTGCAATCTTCTAACAGTTAGTAAACTCTCTAAAGATTCTAACTGTCTTGTTACTTTTTATGCATCTCACTATGTTTTTCAGGATCGGTCCTCGGGGAAGACGTTCAGATGTACTAGGATGCTGGATGGCCTCTATTACTTTGATGAGCCTTCTGGTAGTAATAAAATAACTTAGTGCTTTAGTAGTAACATTTTTCTCTCTGTTAAAGAAAAAAATATGCTATGGCATTTTAGGCTAGGACATCCTAGTTTCATCTATCTCAAATATCTATTCCCAGATTGGTTTAAAGGAGTTAATTGTTCTCAATTTCATTGTGAAAACTGCATCTTTGCAAAACATCATCGATCCACATATTTGCCAAAACCTTACAAGTCCTCCAAACCGTTTTACTTAATTCATAGCGATGTTTGGGGTCCTAAAGTTTTAACTCATAGTAGTAGACGGTGGTTTGTAACTTTTATTGATGATCATACTCGCTTGTCTTGGGTTTATTTATTGACAAACAAATCTGATGTGAAAGATATTTTCAAATGTTTTTACAATATGATTGTAACCCAATTTCAAACCAAAATTAATATCTTGCATTCTGACAATGGAACTGAATATTTCAATGAACATTTGAGTGAGTTTTTGAAAAATAAAGGTATTGTTCATCACTCCACTTGTCGAGATACTCCTCAACAAAATGGTATTGCTGAACGAAAAATAGGCATTTATTGGAGGTTGTTCGAGCCATAATGTTTTCTATGAATGTCCCTAAGTACTTATGGGGGGAAGCTGTTCTTACAGATACACCTACCTAATAAATCGAATGCCTACTAAAGTTTTGAAGTTTAAAACTCCTCTTGATCGATGCTTGGAAAGAACATTTTCCAACAACTCGTTTGAACTCTGATTTACCTCTCAAAGTTTTTTGGTGTACCACTTATGTGCATATTCCTAGTCCTTTTCGGTCAAAATTAGATCATAGAGCTATTAAATGCATTTTCTTGGGCTATGATTCTATGAAAAAATGGTATAAATATTTTGATCCTCGAACAAAAAAAACTACATGTAAGAATGGATGTATCATTTTTGAAAAATCAAATATTTTTTACCCAAAATTATCTTCAAGGGGAGAAACTAAATTTAGAGGATGATATTTTTGGGATATACATGTTCCTCTTCCTAATATTTTAAGTCCCAACTTTACGAGTCCTTCAATGTCAAGAGTAGAAAATTCTGATTCAGGGGGAGAATTACTACGAAATGATCAAATTGGTCCAAATCCTGAGTTTAAGTTTTATATTAGAAGAAGATTCAATCAAACGAATGAGGATCAGATAGCTGACTCATCACAGACTGATACGCGACAACCCAAGCGTATTAAGTTACTCGAGCCACAAGCCACTTGAATCCAATCATATAGACGGTTCAACCTGAAAGGCCAAGGTTAGAGGGATTACCTTTGCAGTTTTACCTTGAGCAGACAGATGACTCACTATGCTCGAGGCCGGAAACACTTCACGAGTTTGATGACCAATCAAACAAGCATGCTCCGAGGGGTTCAAATACGAAGGCCTAAGTTCAACCACACAGTCGAAATTTGAGAAGGGGTTTGCACAAGGCAAGGGGTGAGAATACTCTCAATTCTATTCAACTTCAATAATCCAAGGGTATGGTACAATGGAGAGGAACACGCCTATATATAGGCCAAGGCCTTTGGCCTTTTAAGGAAAATAACAAAATTAAAAATAAAATTAAAATTGATAAATTTCTAAAATGTCTAAAACTTGCCTAAAGATGAAATTTAAATTTGATTAATAAAACAATAAATCAAAAGTAAATCCTAAATCAAATCTCCCAAGAATAAACCAAAATCATAACGAAATATATTCCTTATTTGGGAGGAGTGGGCGGCAAGGGATGTTGGGCTAGGCGTGCCCGGGCGGCCGGGCTGCAGGTGGGCAGGCGCGTATGGCATTAGGGCAGGGGCGCTGGCGAACGGTAAGCACTGGGGGCAAGCGCTGGCACGAAGGCGCGCGCATAGGCGCTGGGTAGGACATGCTAGCGGGCGATAGGGGCACTGGGGCAGGCATTGGCACGAGCGCGGCATGGGCGCTGGCACTTGGTGGTGGCATGGTGCGGGCGATGTGGGCATTGAGCGGTAGAGTGTTGGGCAGGCGGCAGGGCGAGCGACATGGGCGACAGGGGTGCTGGCGGGCGTGCGGGGCGCGCAAATATGGGCACAGGTGGCGGCAGAGCGCGCGAGCACTTGAGCGTGTAGGGGGCGTTTGGTGCGCTGGCACAGGCATGGGCGGGCGGCAACGCGCGCATGGTATGGGTGCTGTGAGGTTAGCGGCACATTGGCGTGCACGGTAGGGGTGCGCGTGTAAGGACGTGCGACTGGTGGTGCTTGCGTGCGAGTGGCCTCTCGATAGGCTTGTCCTTGAAATGGGGCCACTTACTTGACCTCTCTTCTTCTCCACGCTTCCTTTTGACCCTAGTGGGTTCTTCATTGACCTTCAAAATAGTCAAAATTTGTTGATGTGTCCAATGAAGTCTCCTTTATTTGGGGGGTCTTTCCTCAAATTCTTCTTCCTTTTTGGTGTAGGTGTCATTTTGAAGTGTTGGGTCAAATATGATCACATCACAGACCCAATCTAAAGCTCCAAGGGATAATTCTGAAACTCCAGGTAATCAATCTTCCATTCTTGTCACTCCAAATATTGAAAATGTCACACCTTTTTTTTTTCTAATCTTGATGTTCCTATAGCCTTAAGAAAAGGAACTCGAACTTGCACCAAATATCTCATTGCAAACTATATCTCTTATGAAAAACTATCAAGTAGTCATAAAGCCTTTACGTCTAGGCTAACTAACTTGTTTATTCCAAGAAACATACAAGAAGCCCTAAATGATCCAAATTGGAAACTAGCTGTTATAGAGGAGATGAATGCTCTAAGACATAATTGTACATGGGAGATCGTAGATTTGCCAAGAGATAAGAAAACTGTGGGGTGTAAATGGATTTTTACAATCAAGTGTAATGCTAATGGTAGTGTTGAAAGGTATAAAGCTAGACTAGTTGCTAAGGGATTTACTCAAACCTATAGGATTGATTATCAAGAAACTTTTGCTCCTGTTGCTAAAATCAACTCCATTAGGATACTTTTATCTCTAGCTACAAATTTATATTGGCCTCTTCACCAACTCGATATAAAAAATGTCTTTCTGAATGGAGATCTTGAAGAAGAAGTATTTATGAGTTTACCACCAAGTTTTAAAGCTAATCTTGGAAAGGACAAAGTATGTCGGTTAAAGAAATCTCTGTATGGACTCAAACAATCTCCAAAAGCATGGTTTGAACGATTTGGTAAAGTAGTCATGAGCTATGGATTCCTTCAAAGTTAAGCTGATCATACCATCTTTTACAAACGTTCTGAAAACAATAAAACCGCAATTTCGATTGTCTATGTAGATGACATTGTGCTTACAGGTGATGATGAAGTAGAACTGGCTACTTCAAAGAAAAGACTCGCAAGTGAATTTCAAATCAAAGACCTAGGAACATTAAAGTACTTCCTAGGAATGGAGTTTGCAAGATCTAAGAAAGCTATCTTTGTTAACCAAAGAAAATATATTCTTGATGTAGTTTGAGAAACAGGTTTGCTTGGATGCAATGTAGCTGAGACTCCTATTGAACCTAATTTTAAAATTGGAAGCTGCAAGAGAAGAAGAAGCAAAGGATAAGGTATGATATCAAAGTCTTGTGGGAAGACTCATCTACTTGTCTCACACACATCCAAATATTACCTTTGCAGTAGGCATGGTAAGCCAATCTATGCACTCACCAAGATCAGTTCACTTTGAAGCTGCCTATAGAATTTTAAGATATCTAAAAGGAACTCCAGGAAAAGGTATATTGTTCAAAAAACACAACCATTTGCAGGTTGAAGTTTATACCGATGCTGATTGCGCAGAAGTATGATAGATATAAGATCTACTCTGGTTATTGTTCATTTGTTGGAGGTAACTTAGTAACTTGGCGAAGTAAGAAACAAAATGTAGTGGCTAGAAGTAGTGCTGAAGCAGAATTTAGGGCCTTAGCCCATGGTATTTGTGAAGGGATATGGATAAAAAGGTTACTTGAAGAATTGAGAGTATTTCAGAAAGCAGCCATAAAATTTTATTGCGACAACAAGGTCGTCATCTTCATAGCCCACAATCCAGTTTAACATGATAGGACTAAGCATATTGAAATTGACAAACATTTCATAAAAGAAAAAAGTTGATACCAGCGTGATATGTATCCCTTACCTCCCAACAATGGAGCAAAATGCCGAAGTGTTGACAAAAGAACTACCGAAAGTACAATTTGACAGGATGATTGACAAGCTGGCAATTGAAGATATCTTTCAACCAGCTTGAGTAGGAGTGTTGGTTTATTATTTGTAAATATTAGCTGTAAATTAGTTGTCAATATTAATTGTTATTTTATCTTTATTTCCATTTATGTTTGAGCCTATCTTCTATATAAGAAGGCTACGTATTTCTTATTATAATACATATTGGAATACAAATAATTTGATTCCATCAAAAACTAAGTAGTAGTATCATCAGGTCTAGGGAAAGAAAACTCAGGAGCTGTAGGTGATGTTGTGGGTGATAAGGCAGTGGCTACAAAACATGGAGAAACACCATCAGTAGGTAGCAATGAATCCCCTTGAAAATAAAAACCACGGGGCAACACCAAGTCTAGAAATGGATCGGTAAATGGAGCACTAGTTGTCTTGGTAACAAAAGGAAAGATCTTTTCATGAAAGATAACATCACGGGAGATAAAGAATTGTTTAACCTCAATATCATATAATTTATAACCCTTGACACTAGGCAGGTAGCCAACAAATACAGCAAGACGAGCTCGTGGATTAAACTTAGTCCTATGAGAACTCAAAGTAGAAGCAAAACATAAAGACCCAAAAACTCTGAGGTTAGCATAATTAGGTTCCCATTTATAGAGGCAATAATAAGGACACTTCCATTGTAGAACAGGAGAAGGAGCTCTATTCACAAGATAAACAGCAGTAAGAATGCATTCTCCCAGAAGTAAATAGGAACCCGAGATTCAAAGTATAAAGCATGAGCAACATGAAGTATGTGTTGGTGTTTCTGTTCAACAACTCAGTTTTGTTGAGGATCTTCCACACAAGAGAATTGATGAATAACTCCTTTGTCAAGAAAAAGATTATACCTCCAAAAATAATAGAAAAAAGGGAACCCAGTGCCCTCTCGTCTTGGGCTAGTATAGAAATTGAAAGAGACAGGAAATTCGACCATTGTTATTCTTTACTTTCTTAAGGGGCAGAGGAGTCCCACAACGACTTGGTGAAGGAAATCTATGAGAGAAGGTTCTCGAACCGGGTTCGAGAGGTCCTTGCGGAAGCCCTGCCCACCCTTCATTTGAATTTCTCTGACATTCTACGTTCCCGAAACGGATTCACAGAGTTTGAAGCAATGGTGGGTTGTTTACGGCACAAGAACTTGGTTCAACTTCAAGGGAATGACTCGGCCCACATACATCATTTGATGAAAGCACTCCGGGATAAAGCTGCAAGAAGAACAACGAGAGGAAGCTCTCACTTGGAATCGGGCTCAAATTCAGGGCCCTCCTCCCTTTCTCGTTTCCTGAATGAGATTCAACTAGAGGGACTCCTAGCAACAAACTTGTATAAAGGGCCATCATCTCTATCCGGGTACGATCATAGCTTTATTCATTCGTTGAACCTTGAGGGTAACCATTAGCAATCTTTGAACAACAATTCTGGAGCATTATCTAATCGAAAGGCTTTAATTAAGGCACCAAACTGATTTGCAACATATATAAAGAAACGTGGGACAATAGTCTGAACATCATATTTATTTCTAAGCATAAAAACCCACGTATATCAACTAAAATCATCCACAATAGTCAAGAAAAATCGATAACCAGAATGTGTAGAATGATGAAAAGGTCCCCACACATCAGCATGTAAAAGGTCAAAAGGATGTTGAGCTATATTATTATTAGAATGAAAAGTCAGACGCTTTTGTTTAGTTAACGGATAGATCTTGCAAAAATCAGAATAAGCAACAATGCTAAGCAGCAAAACACCTTTCAAAGCATGTAATCTAGTATGAGATGCATGGCTAAAATGACTATGCTAAACATCAACGGAAACAACAGTAGATGCATTAACTACAAAGTTGGGAGAAATAGAAGAACAAACATATGTGGCAGTAGCAGCAGAAATAGAAATGCCATCAAACAAATAGAGGCCACGATGCAAGCTACCCCTGCCAATTATCCTCGAAGTGGACTTGTCCTGAAGAATACAAGAGCCATTAGAAAATTCCACCAAAATATGAGGCATATCCCTTAACAACATGCTGATAGAGATGATATTAAACTGAATTTATGGAATATACAGAACTCCTTGGAGACAAAAATTATCCAAAAAACAAACTGTGCCAGAGAATCCCACCACAAATAGAGACTTTTTTTGTAAGCTCACAAAAACAGGTGAAATCTTGTTAAGAGACTAAAAAAAAAGGTGTCGTGAATAACAAATATGAACAGAAGCACCAGTCAAGAATCCAATTTACAGTACCTGCAATGAGGGAAACAGAGGTACTACTATCAGCAGCTGCAGTGGTAGAAGTCATCTAAGCCTGTAACAACTGAAGAAGTTGCTGGCATTGATGAAGAACATTAAGACCCGAGGATGGCAGGGTAGAAGTCTCAGAAACATTTGGCAAATTTAGTGAGGAGGAAATATAATTAATATTTTTAGGCTGGGTATTAGACGAAGATGAATGTTGACCATGATACTTATAGCCGGGCGGATACCCGTGGAGCCTGTAACACCGATCGATAGTATGGCCAACAATTCCACAGTGAGTGCACACAGGACGATTATTAGAAGTAGTCTGTGGCTTAGATGAATGAGACTTTTGAGATTTTGTAGTTGAAGCACCCTATTGAACAGCTAGGACAAACGACGCAGTAGGAACGACATTAGAAGAGGAACCAATCGATCGTTGTTGCTCTTCTTGTCGAACCAAAGAAAACGCTTTGTCAATGGACGGAGGAATATCCATTAACAAAATTTGAGCTCGCGTATTCGCATAAGAATCATTTATGCCCATCAAAAAATTCATCAGATACTCTAATTGAAGAAATTCAGAAGCGGATTTTGCACCACCGTAAGAACAATGATAGGAACAAGGAACAAACAGGACGAAATTGTTGCAATTCATCCCAAGCGGTTTTTCAGTTTAGTAAAATACAAACTAACTGACTTTTGTTCTTGAGTAAGTATGGCAAGATCACTCTTGGTCTGGAAGATCCAAGGACCATTGCTTTTCTGAAAACGTTCCTTCAAGTCTAACCATATGTCTCAGGCAAATTCAGAAAAAAGGATATTGGCAAAGATATCTTTAGACACCGAATTGAGAATCCAGGTGATCATGACATGGTTATTCCGAATCCAAGCGGGAAGGAGATCACCAGTAGATCGTGTGATAGAACCATCAACAAATCCAAGCTTATTCTTCACAAACAATGCAATAAGCATAGATCAACTCTATGAATGGTAATTTTCTTCGGTTAAAAGCTGAGTAACAAAAACAAGTCATGTATTGTCGATGTGATGAAGATAATAGGGATTGTTGCCGGACGGAGTAGATGAAGAGGAAAGACCAGTAGATTCAATCAAAGGAACATCAGTAACAGGTGTTGATGGAGCAGGAGGGATAGTGGCCATGACCGATAATGGCAATAATGGAAGGTGGAACACGCGGCAAAAGAAAATTAATGGTACGAGACCCCAAAATCAACTGATACCATATCAGAAGTAAAATAGAGAGAAAACGGTACTGATTATTTTATTCATACTCATTAGTCACTTACATCAGAAAAATTTTCTCTTCTTAAATACACAGGAAATAAGAGTTAACAAAAGCTAACTAAAAAACTGAATTAGTTAGAAATTAAACTATTTACACGAAGTATATGTACAATACACAAATTAAACTGAATTAGTTAACAATATCTAATACTATCACTCCTCGAATTTCTCACGGAACTATATATATAAGATGCTGATATTAGCATGCCTGTATTATGGATTATTAATTACATGCGGTTAAATATATATTTTAATATTTTTAATTATACTCTAAAAATTGAGTAATATTTATTTTAATATTTTTAATTATACTCTAAAAATTGAGTAATATTTATTTTAATATTTTTAATTATACTCTAAAAATTGAGTAATATTTAAGTTCGATAATATACTTATGATATTTAGTTAATTAAGTAGAAATTTCGAGAAGAAATTAAGTCACCTAAGAGGAAAAAAAAATCTCTACTCCCCTCAAAATTTCTAAGAATTTTATAGAATTCTTTATTTTTCTTCTTTGAAAAAACTTAATTCCTCCTCTAAATTGTATTATTGATACACTAAGCATCAATCAGGTAAGTTTATCATTTTGACAATTTTAACATTCACAAAGAAAATGGTAAAAACATCGGGGATTAAATTAGAAAATATCAAAATATTAGTGACTAAAATATATATTCAGATGTAATCTAGATGGTAATCGAGAAAAAATTTTGATTCAAACTCAAATTTAAGGAACTTACTAACTTACCAAAGGCAAAAATAAAAATAAAATAGAGTGAATTGAAAACATGGTTAAATTAAATTAAATTTGATGAAAACAAATTATATAAAATAAAAAATAAAAGGAAACGAGAAAAGATAAAGCAATAATTAAAGAATAAATAAAAACGAAAAAGAGGTGAATAAATTGAAAGCGCGGGGAAGTTGCAAAGCATCGCCAACTAACTACATTCTTTCTTGATTCTTGAAACTCTGATCAATGGCGTCGGTCCTCCATCGCCATGTCGCTCTCCTTCTGCTTTCGCTCTTCCTTACCCAAAACGCCGTCGTCTCCTCCATCCCAACCCAGGAGCTCGCCGCGATGCTCTCCATTGTCAGAGGCCGCGGCTACAACCTCTTCTCCAACGCCATCTCCACTTCCGACCTCCAAATCGATCTTCTCAACGCCTCCCCCAACGCCTCCTTCACCTTCTTCGCCCCTACCGATTCCTCTCTCTTCGCTCTCGCGATGACTCAATCCGCCGCCGCCTACACCGCCACTCTCCGCTACCACGGCGTCCCTCGCCGCCTCTCCCTCTCCGATCTCGGCCGCCTGCCATCTCAGATCGCCCTCCCCACTCTCCTTCGCGCACAGTACTACGTGTTCGTCACGCGCCGCCTCCGCGCAATTTCCGTCAACGGCGTCGATCTTGTGCTCCCTGGATTGTACTACGGCCGTCACATCGCCGTCCATGGCCTGGCAGGAATTCTCAATCTGCAAACTCAGATCGGCATGGCGTACGGTTCTCCTCCTTCTCTCCCGCCGATTGGCCCTACCGCTCCGCCTCCCCGCGGTTTCCCGCCGCAAATTGATCCCGCTTCCAGAGAGAACAGAGCTTTCACACTTCCGCCCGCTGACCGAACAATTGACATTTCCTCGCCGATTAGTCCAGGTACTTCCGCGAACGCAACCGTCGATATTCCATTCAATCGTCTATTTCTTGGTCCAGCACCGCAGCGATTGGATTTACCGATCGAATCGCCGGATAACTCCTCAAAACAGAAATCCGTTCTGCCGCCTGAGATTTCCTCTGTATCGCCATCATCGAGTCCTGCTTTACCGCCGGCGGTTTCGAATCACTTAACTCCGTCAACGTATCCGCGACAGAATGTGGACGCGGAGACTCCGACGCCGTTGATCAGGAGCACGGCGGCCGGCGATACGGCGTCGATGATGGAATGGGAAGACGGTTTGAGCGGGAGAACAGTGGAGGAATACGAGCCGTTGGATTGGATGACGTTTGGATTCACAGATGGACAATCAAATGATGTTGATATCGAAGATAGTCATCCTCGTCCGAATGTAATTCAGCGTCTTTGAATCTTGTCTGGACGTGAAATCTTTCTGTAAATCGCAGAGAATTCCTATTGCAGACAGTATTGATTCTTCTTTCTTCCATTAATGGCTTCAATGGCAGACTTGAGTTTGATTTGATCTACATAAACGGGTATTGATTTTCTTATTACAGCGTCTTTGAATTTTATGGTATCGTGAGGATTTTGTTTTCATTCTGCGTTTTGAAAAGAAGAATGGAATCCAATCTAGCATAGCATATACAATTGTGTTTAGAATCTGATGATTAAAAATCATTTGAATATTAACATAATAATAATTAACAACTTTATACAACCATTTTGGTATTAAATTTAAGAAATGGATGTAATAGATTCTTGTTGATGTCAAATAGTAATTTGATTAAATATTTTAATGTTATATTTTCAAAAAAAAAAAAGAAAAAAGAAATGGTTATTGAAATAGAAAGTCACTTTGAAGTGAGATAAAATGACTGGGATTGTAAGTTGAAATGGATGTGAAAAAGACTATGTCTATAATTTTCTCAAGGTTTAAATCTACTTTGGTCTTTTAAGTATGCGGTTTTCTTTCCATAAATATTGCATAAAAAATAATTTTAATATTTTTGTCATTAATTTATTAATAAATTATTGGAAAAGCACTCTTTTGGTTTATAAGTTTTCAGGTACATATGTTAGTTGGTTCTTACATTTTAAAAATAGGTTTAAATGCAGATCTTTTTAAGATGGCAGATGTGGCAAATTTGAGTTGGAAATAAATGATGTTATATGGATATTAAAAACAATATGCAATAAACCCTTTTGCGAGCAAAATCGATTGAACAGTTTAAAGATTCTAACCATTTTGAATGAGAATCATTTTTGGCACATTGTGAATTGACTCAATATAGCTTAACAAAGTTATGAAAATAGATTATTTTAGGCCCCATAATAACCATTTTGATTTATGATTTTTCTCCTTATATGTTGATAACTATTTTTTGTTTTTAGATTTTAAAAAGTAGAAAACAAATTGACAATCATTTTTACTTTTCTACTTCTAAAATTTATAATATTAAAATATATATCTAGAAAGAGCAAATTCTATGGAATATGGATGACGATGTTATGGGGTGGGAGTGAGAATGTCTTGTCCCATTCTCTTGCTCATAGAAATTTATAGTCCTCCATCTCCGCCTCATTCTTCTGTCCGAAAATCGAGATCCAAGTTAAAAGAATCTTTATTTGGGGTGGGGATATTTGCGAGAAAAATTACCAGTTATATAATTAATTTGAATTCTTTTTAGAATTTAAAAAATAAAAAAGTGCAGTAATATATTAATTATTTTTAGAATTGTTATTTACCAGTATAAAATTAGTTTTAAAAATATTTAATCTTTTATTCACAATTTAGTAAATATGTCAATAAAATATATATATTAATTATTTAAAAATAGAATTGGAGACGGGGTAAGGACATGCCTTTCATATTCTTGGAGTGAGGACCAGACCATACAGAAATTTTTGTTTATCCATAATGTAGAGACATAAAAATAAAAGTTTAGAGAGATAAAAATAAACTTTTGAAATAGAAATTTTAGAGAGATAAAAGAAAAAGATTTAGAAAAAAAATCAGTGAAAGAAAAGTTAAAGATACGTCAAAGGAAAAAGAATAGAAAGACAAAGAAAAATTATTGTGAGAAAAAAATTTAGAGATAAAAAAACAACATTCGAAATATAATTTTTATATAAATTAAATAAATACAAAGAGAAATAAAAGTTGTAGTGAAAGAAAATTCAATGAGAAAATAAGATAAAGTTTTTAGAGTAAAAATATATTAGGAGAAATAAAAGTTATAAAAGGTGAAAGTTTAGAGAGATAAAAGTTCGGAAAAATATTAAATTTATAGGGAGAGAAATGAGATTTTGATCTGTTAAAACAAAGAAAAAATAAAGATATATAGAAAAAAATTTGGACAGAGACAAATATTAACATTTTAGGGGGAAAAAAATAAACTTTTTAGAGAGATATTTATGAAAAACAAAATTTTAGAGTGAAATAGAAATTTGTCAGAAATAAATATGTCGAAGAAAAAAATTGAGTGTAAAAGAAAAAATGAGATTTTGAAAAACAGAAATCTATTTTTATAAACTTTTTTTAATAAAAACAAAAAACAGAAAATTGAGTTGCTTATAAAACAACCATGTTTCCAAAAATTAAAAACCAAAAACAGAAAACGAAATGGTTATAACGGACACTTAGTATTTGTGGATCGATGAGATTATTAGGCGGTCATTACTATGGTAAGTTTTCATATCATATTATTCATCACGTAATGCAATATGAGGATGAACACTACAATATAAGACCTTATCGTGATTATACTCAAAATCAAGATCACAATGCTCATAATGCAATCGCTTACTAGATGGTTATCACGTAACTAATCCGAAGATGAGCACCACAATATGATCTTATCACGTAACTAATCCGAAGATGAGCACCACAAGATGATCTTAAATCTTATCGTGGTGTTATAAAAAAAAAAAAAAAAAGGATTGCAAGGATGCAATTGGATGGAAGAACATCGCAATACTGCTTAAGATCGTGGTGTCTATCCATGCGATTGTGTTACACGATGACCTCAAGCCGTAATTTTATAAAGTCCATTTACGGCCGTTTATTTTTCGGGAATGTAGGTGTTCGGCATCTATAGATACTTGAAATTTCAGTGTTCGACATCTTCAGATAACTATGAAAAACTATTAAAGTTGAAAATGAAATTTATATTAAGTTAATATGAATTAATTTATTCTACCAAATAACATATAAAAAAATAATAATAAATTAATTAAAATAATCTATTATATTAAATGAATTTATAAATTATATAAATATTTGTAAAGACATTTTTGGAATATTCTATCAACTTAACGCATTCCAAAAGATAAATCCTACAAAACAAACGTGGCTATCTAAGTATTACCGAATATCCTTATAAATTTACGCTACCTTAGATAAACTTTATTTATCCTATCATCACATTATATTAATTTAAGAGTAAAATTATGACATGTATATTGGTGGTAAAAAGAATGTTGCTTTAAAATTTTATATTTATGATAATAAATATTATTAATAATGTAATTCCTTCAAAATATTAAAAATAAATGGAGATATTATATAATTTAATTGCAATTTATTTTACATGTATAGTTAATAGCATAAAGTTGTTTATTAGACGATGAGTACATTAATTTATCTTAATTATTAATTTAAAAATAAAGAATAAAGAATTTTTTGAGGAAAAAGTAAAAAAAGTTGATGAAATAAAATACATGAAGAAAAAAATGAATGACAAAAATGTAAAAAGATGGATGCCCTCAACACGGAAATCTTGGCAACTCGTGTTTCAAAAGGGCATCCAAAACTCGTAAGATGCCTCCCGTATGGGCATCCTAGAATACCCGAAGATCTCAAGATTTCTGGATATCCTACATTCCTACAAAACAAACGTGGGAATCCAGATGCACGTCCAACGCGGAAATCTCAGATTCCCAGGAAACAAATGGTCTCTTGAGATTACTTTTTTTACCATTCAAATTTGCCACATTATCAACTCAATCATCCTTTCTTTAGAAACTTAACAAATGTGTTTGGTAGAGAAACCATTTAAACCTATTTCCAAAAACTCAAAAGTGAAAATGCACAATTTTAAATCGCAGGGACCAAATGAATATATAACTCAAAACTCAAAACTCAAGGTATTTTTCTAAATTATTTAATATAAACCTAAGATGGACATAACTCTGTGTTTGTTTATTGGATCAATAAAATGTTTACACAGGCAAGAGCCATGTTTTCAAATGTATTAAAGTTTTTATTAAATAATTAAGGAAAATTAATCTTAAAGACTAAATTATTTATTTAATGTAAATTAGTTTAAAGATTAGACTAAAAAGTGGAAAGCTTATGCGTTAAAATGGAAATGGGATGATATGAAAGTTTTATAATGGAATTAAATTTTTAATGTTAAATTATAAATTTAGTCTCTCTAATTAGCTCTTGAATCTGTTATCATTACTTAAACTTCCATGATACACGTTAATTTAATTATCAGTGATGGTGCATGATATGACAACAACTAGCAAAAGGGAGTTGGTCAATACTCTTAAATTAAATTCCACTTACTTTGACCCATCCATTTTTTCGCCATTATTTGATTTAATTGGCTTGATTTCTTACCCAATACTGTATGACTTGTTGTGAAGGACTAAATGGATATAATTATCAAAGAGCTTTCACATTTAGAACCATGACTATTATGAGTTGGGTGGACACGAACTTTGACAAAAAAAAGTATAAATATCTTTAACTGATTGGATATCTTTCAATTGCCTGCATGTATATTGGGAAATTGGAGTTTCTAATCCCATTATATAACTTATTTGGATTTTTGACCCTTTTTTTTAAAAAAAACCTAATTTGTGACCCCTTTTCCACTTTTTGTCTTTGTAAAATTACCAAAATATCCTAAGTAAAATTATCCACCAATCTCTACTCTCAACCCTTACCATTTTTTTTTAATTTGAATCTAATATGGATTAATTTAGGAATCAATTACTTAACAAACGAATCCACAACAAATATATATATATATATATAGCTTAAATCCTCCAATAACTAAATTAGGGTGAAAAAAGATTTGCATGATCCAAGAATAAATGCATAAGATTTGTCCGGATTTAATTACAAAAAAAAATAAATAGGATTTCATAAATGTTGGGCGAAAAATTACATTAAATGCTGAAATTTAATTGACAACAAAGGCTAAGACGGGAGATAATGCAAAAAAAATGAAATTTGGGGATCCCGGACCGGGATTGAAGAATCCCAATTCGGGCTTGCAGAATCCTAGACCGAATAGTAACCCGGTCTGGGATTCTGCAATCCCGAACAGGGATTCTTCAAGCCCGGACCGGGATTCTTCCATCCCGGTCCGGGATTCCTCAAGCCCGGATCGGGATTCTTCATTCCTGGTCCGGGATCCCCAAATTTCCTTTTTTTTTTTAATTCTCTCTCCTTTTAGCCCTATTGTTATCAATTAAATCTTGTGCATTTAATGCAATATTGGCCCGAGATTTTTGTAATGTTGACTTTTTTGTAATTAAATTTGTACAAATCTTATGTAATTATGTACGTTTTTTTATTTTTTCCATATTAAACTTTTAATTCACTATTTGAGTTAGATATTTTTCTTAAAAGTTAGATTTTTTTAGGGTTGTAATTAATTATTGTGAGAGATTTGTGGAGGAAATAAAGATGGGAAAGAAATTTCTGGGGGGAGATAGTTGATTTTGAAACATGAGGGTATTACAGTAATTTCACATTTAAAAATTATAAAATTATTAATAAATAAGGAAGAATAGGGTCATACATTAGTTTTTTTCAGAATGAGGTCATAAATCCAAAGTGAATTATGGGAGGGGTCAAATTTTCAAATTTCTCATGTATATTAGGTTATAATTTATAAAAAATGTGTGGTATGATAAGTTTTTTCTTATTATCAAGGTTGTTGGGAAAATTTACTTGCTAATAATATTTTCACGTTCGTTAGTGAAAACTAAGTCACACACAATACTAAAAAAAAATAGGAAAAGCACAGAAAACGACACAAGCAATTTATACTGGTTCACCCTAACTATAGGCTACGTCCAGTCTTTCGCAACAACGGGTTCTACTATGGTTTTGGGATAAATACAATGAGCCTCACAAACTAGCTCTACAAAGCTTTCTCTAGATGCCACAACAATGACCACCTAGCTTCTAAGCACTACGACAATAGCTACTTAGGAATACATAATGAAAAACATCACTAACCTCAAGAGAACGGGCTGCCGACAACGCACTACAAACCAACGTTCTTTTTCTCTCTACCAAATAACTTCACTGCTGCCACTGTGATATGTATGCACCCACCAAAAAACCACATCACGGCTAGGTTAAGAAAAACTTGTATTTTATATGTTAACAGCAGACTTTGTGAAGAATAACAACAAAAAAGGTTTTGGGCATTTTTAAGTAACTTGGCCCGACAAGCTACCTCATTCCCATTTCTTATAGTTTTTGGCTCCACTAAATTTCCCAACAAAAGTCTTAACTTCATGAAAATATCGATAAAATGTTGATATCGATAGATATTTAAAAAAATAATAAAAGTTAAAAATTAAAGAAAACATTTAAATTAAAAAAAAATTCACATTTGTAACCTTTCATAAAATAATGAAAAGAACAATTACAACTAAGCATTTTAAATACAGAACACTAAGACAATAACAGTCATAACAGACTAACAATGTAAACTAAATACATAATTGAATATCAACCACTAATACACATAACATCCCCCCTCAAACACATGCCTAAGAGGATATGAGTCTGGACTTAAGTGGAAGAAACCGAGCAGCTGTCAAAGGCTTTGTTAATTAGTCAGCTAGTTGAGCAGTCGTGGAAATATAATCTAGCAGAATGTAGTTTCGAATAACACGTTCTCGGATGTAATGAAAGTCGATCTCAATATGTTTTGTTATGCCATGGAAGACTGGATTACGGGCAAGTTGAATAGCAGATTGATTATCACACCAAATAAGAGGAGATTGAGCACTAAAGACATGAAGATCATGAAGCAATTGGCGAAGCCAAAATAATTCTACTGCAGTAGCAGCAAAAGCACGATATTCCGCCTCCATTGAGCTTTCGAGGTACAGTTGCTTGCTTTTTAGCAAACCAAGATACAAGATTAGGCCCAAGAAAAACAATAAAGCCAGTGGTAGAACGTCTGTCAAGAGTATCACCCGCCCAATCGAAGTCATAGAAGGCAGTTAGACGAAGAGCAAAAGAAGAACTTGGCTGAAACAGTATTCCAGATGAAACAGAACCAGCAATATACCTAGTTTCAGACAAATGAGACAGAAAGAGAGTGTGTGCGTAAACTGGGATAATTTGCTCACGGAGAAAGCAATGTCAGGCAGGGAGAAGGTCAAATACTGTAAAGCGTCTATGATGGTCCTGTAATGAAGTGCATCAGAGGCAGAACAAGACTGAGTAGGATCAAAATCAGTCTTAATAGAGATGAGAGTAGAGCAAGGTTTTGCAGCTGACATTCCAAAACGAGAAAGAAAGTCTCTTGCATACTTAGCCTGAGTTACATGAATACTAGCAACAGAATGGGTTACCTCTAAACCAAGAAAGTACTTAACACCACCGAGATCAGTCATGTCAAACCGTAGGTACAACTGAGAAACAAGCCCATCAATATAAGAAGTGTTGGTACCTGTAAGTATGATATCATCAACATACAATAGTAGATAAGTGTTGGAATGATCAGCTCGATGCACAAACAATGAAGTATTAGCAGAAGAAGCAAGCAAATCAAGCGTAAGAAGATAAGAGGTAAATCATTAAAACCATGCTAGATGTGCCTACTTCAAATCCTACAAAGACTTTAACAGCTTGCAAACGTGATTGAGATAAGAGGGATGAACAAAACTCTAATGTAGTTGCATATAAACCTCCTCACCAAGATCACCATGAAGGAATGCATTTTTAACATCCAACTGTCGAAGATCCCAACCGAACTGAGCAGCCAATGAAAATATGATACGGACAGCGGGTTTCTTAATAACAGGGTTAAAAGTTTCCTCATAATCAATCACTTCTTGTTGATGATACCCTTTAGCCACCAATCGAGCTTTATGAGCAATGAAACCGTCTGGTTGTCGCTTTACACGATAAACCCATTTACAACCGATGAAACTTTTGCCAGGAGGTAATGGAGTGAGTTCCCATGTCTGCTGTTTAACCACATCAAATTCCTCCATCATAGCATGTTGCCAAACTGGTATCATAGCTACCTTAGAGAATGAGGATGGTTCTATGTTAGAGACAGAAGGAACAGTATAGCAGCAAATATCCCTTTCTTAAAAATTTCAGACTTTGATCCAGTTTGCATTGGATGAACATTAACCGGATCAAATGTCATAGATGAAGGTGGTACCTCCGATCTATCAACAGATATAGGCATAGAACTAGAAGTATTAGCAGCAGTAGGCAAGGAATTAGCAACACCAGAAGTATTTGGAACCTAAGCATTAGTGACAATATCTGAAGAAGAAACAATGTCAAAAGCAGTAGTAGGAATAGTAGTAGAGGAAGAAATATCAATGGTAGTAGTAGAAATAGAAGCAGTGGGACAAGAAGAAGGAGAAGAAATAGGAGAAGAAGAGGAAGATAAGGAAAGAAGAATAGGTAAATAAGAAGAATAGGAAGAAGAAGATGAAGATGAAGGAACAGAAGAAGTGGAAAGAGCAAAAGGAAAAAACTGTTCATAAAAAATAATGTGTCAAGAGGTATAAAATTGGCCAGTACTCATGTTATTGCACAAATAACCCTTATGAGAAGCATATGGTTTATGAAGAGGGTAACATGCACAGCCAAAGGTTTTGAGGTGAGTATAATCAGGGAGACGATGAAAGAGGCGTTCAAAAGGGGACACATTGCCTAAAGAAGGAGAAGGTAACCGATTTATGAGAAAAACAGCTCCTGAGAAGGCAAATGACCAAAAACGAATAGGAATCGAGGCACGGGTCATAAGACTGATGGCCATTTCTACAATATGACAGTGCTTTCATTCAGCGACACCGTTTTGTTTGGGAGTATAAGCACAGGATTTCTGGTGTAAAATACCATTGGCGTCAAAATAAGAGCGAAGGGAATGATTAACAAACTCTTCTTCATTGTCACTACGAAATATCTTAAAGTGGGAAGAAAAGAAATTTTCAACAAGAGATTTTAAGTGTTGAAAGATAAGAGGAACGTCAGATTTATGAGTAAAAGGATACAACCAAGTGTATTTAGTGAAGTCATCAACAAAAGAAACATAGTAACGAAATCCATTAATAGAAATTTCAGGGGCAAGACCCTATACATCATTATGCACAATTTCTAAAGGACATGAAGAAATAGTAAAGGGCAACTTCTTCATTTTGCCATACAGACAGTACTCACAAACATGATTAACAGCAGAAATATGAGATAAATGAAGCGGCTTAAAGACAAAATTAAGAACATAAAGGCTAGATGTCCTAACAGATAATGCCAAATAGAATAGTTTGAGTGTGTGTCAACATGAGTAGCATGGCAAAATTAAAGTAGGACAAGTTTACGGTGAAGAAGGTGATGGAACAACCGATGAAGTGAATGGATATAGCCCCATTGACACTAAGGCCTTGGAATAAAATTGTTCACGTAGACTTGTCCTGAGCAAAAAATTGATCAGAATCAAAGATAACGGAACAATTATTATCAGTGCAAAGTGTTAGTTTTATGGCTTCAATCAAACCAAATATTTTGATGATCACAAACCAAATATAAACTAACAATTTGAGTGTTTCAAAGTGTCCATAGGTAAAGTTTGAAAAGACAAACCAATGTCTATTAAATCACTCAAATCGGAGTTTAAACAAAGAAGTTATGGTCGAAACAAGTTAAAGAGAAAAAAATCTTATGTGACGGGTGACGTGGACACGTGGACAAATCCTACATGGTGGGTGACATGGACAAATAGACCACTCAGAAATTGACATGTGGCATCAAAAAGACATACTTATACTGACGTTGCATCCAACAATTGAACAAATAAGAAGATGACATGTGATGCTTCCAATCTCTACAAATCAATTTCCACCAATTTTTCTCAATCTCCTCAATCACTCTCAATCTCAATAATTTCTTAATCTCCACCAATTTCTTTTAATCACCATAATTATGTTTTCATTTCATTTCCTTACCTCACCCCTTAATCTACATCATTCATCCTTTGTTGCCCTAAATTCAATGACCAAAATTCATTATCGAAACTCTATTTAAAGCCACCAAATTCCACCATTCCATACACCAACTATCAAAGCAAAATCTTTTGTTTTCAAATTCTCCTCTCAACTTTTGTAAAATCTTCATTCCCTCATACACATAACTTGCTCATTTTTTGTGAGAAATTCATCAGAGTGTGACTTTTTAGCCATTACTTTGGTGCAAAATTTGTGTAATCTACTTGTGTTTTTTAATTCTTTATTTTTAAATTGGGTTTTGTATTATGGTGTGGGTACACCTTGGGTTGTGAGAAAAGTAAATTGGTTGGATTCTGAACCAGTAAAAAGGATCTTGGGTTTCTCTTTAACTTAGGACAAAAAGAGGGTCGATCGGTTTGGTTCTCACCCGTAAGAGGGCCACTGTAATAAAATACCCAAGGAAGAGTCTTGGGGAGTGGAGTAGGAATTTCCGAACCACTATAAAAATTTCCGGTATCATCACTATCTTCTCTTCTCTCATTTAAATTCAGTATTTATCTAATTTGAACTTTGCTAGAATTGCATATAGGTTTACTTAAATATTTTGTTCAATATTGCTTCTTCTAGTTAATCTTCTTTTATTGATTGCATAATTGTTTATTTCCTTGAATTTATTTTTAATTTTGAAAAAGTGGTAAGCAACCCTATTCACCTCTCTAGTGTTGCCATTCGATCCTACACAAAGTTGATGAATAGATAAAAGATTTGAAGAAATTGAAGGAACACGAAGTTGATTAGTAAGAGAAAAGGAAAAGAAAGGAGTATGAAGAGTTTCACAACCTGTATGAGATATAGGAACTGAGTGACCACTACTAACAGACACTTGATCTTCTCTGGTATAGTCAGAAGCTACTGATAGGTTGGACAAATATGATGTAATATGAGCATTGTATCCTGAATCAGCAAGCCACGTCGATGTAGGTTATTGCACAACAATGAAACCACCAGGCTGATTGTATCCAGTAACCTAATTATGGCCAAAATTAGCCACGGGAAAAGAATGAAACGCAGCAAATTGATTTTGTGAGGCAACCATACCGGAGAGTTGTGATGGCGGGTGGCGACCCTGAAAGTTGTAACTCATTCGATTAAAGCAATCGAGTGTTGAATGACCCAAGCGACCACAAATTTGACATGAAATGCGATCATTAGATTGGGAAAATCTAGAAGAACGTCCACCAGAACCACGTCTTTGAGAGGAACCACAAAAGGAATAAACACGACCTTGATTATTGGAAACTTTACCATGCCCTTGATTACCGTGACCTCGAGAAAAAATTATAGAAAATCCAGAAGAACCTCGAGGTTGTGAATGATTTTGAAAGGCGAATAAAGCAGTGATCTAATTCATGAGATCATTTCGTTTGTTTTTTTTTCCTAAGCAGCTTCCTCAAATTTCATTAGAACATGAAGTTCATCAAAAGTAAAGATTGAGATCGAGTCCTCATGGAGGTTTGAAAAGTATTATACTCAGTCCATAATCCATTGAGTGTGTAAATAAGCAAATCCTCTGCATCAATAAGAACCGAGAAATTAGATAACTTGTCCTTAAGTTCTTTGATCTGTTTTACATAATCATCAACGGACTCACCTGGTTTCTTGGAGATACGTTGGAGATCTTATTTGAGGTAAACAATATTGGTGCGAGAATTGGAAGAATAGTGTTTCTCGCATGTCTCCCAGACTTGCTACGTCATCGTGCTACCAACAACATATAGTAGGGCAGACAGAAACAACATCGCATTAATCAACGTCATTAGTACTTGATCACGAGCAATCCAATCTTCATAAGCAAAATTGGAGATCAATGTAGTCAATTCCGCTTCAGATGGTGAAGAAGAAGAAATCATCTTCGCAGGAGGTAAAAAAGTGTCATCGATGAATCTAAAAAGCTTGTGAGCTTTTAGAATCGTCGAGAGTTGAAATTTCCACAGACGAAATTTGTGGAATCAAGCCGAATTAAGATTAAATTGCAGATATTGTATAGAAGAAAGATCGATGAACTTAAATCTTTCTCAAGTGAAGAAGAATTCATGTTGAATTCAATCAAAATTGAATGCTAAAATTGAACAATGAATGTGCAGAAGAAAGCAAAGTCGGTGACACGTGTTAGAGGAGCTCTGATACCATGTAATTTTTCATAAAGTAATGAAAGTATATTCTCTATCAATTGGAACAATTACAACCAAGCCTTTTAAATACAGAAGCTAAGACAATAACTACCATAACAGACTATCAATGTAAACTAAATACATAACTCAATATCAACCACTTAATACACATAACAACATCTACTTTTTTTAGTACAAGCATTTCACTCGTGAGGTAAAATTTTATCATTATCATTATCATTTTATTTTTTGATATTTATGAGTGTCTGAACCATCTTGCACGCAGACCAATCTCACAGAAACCGCTTAACCTACTATATTTAGTTGCCCAAAAAACACATACAAAATTTATTATTAAATGTTATGTATGACTTTTTTTCAATATTTTTGTGATGTGAAAATGTCTATTAACTGCCTAAAGTGAGCATAGCTCATCGGTAATTGACATATGTCTATTCACCCAAGTCCTTAGGGGACCGTTTATTTTTTAGGAATGCAGATGCTTGAGAATTTCAGGTGTTTGGAATTTTAGATGTCTGGTATCTTCAGATGACCACGTTTGTTTCGTAGGAAAATATATAAGGATATTCGGGAGTATCTGGATAACCACATATGTTTTGTAGGATTTATTCATGAGAATGTTTTAAATTTATATAATGTTACAAAAACGCCCTTATGAATATTCATATTATTTATACATTAATCTAATATAATTTGCACTTATATAATAGATTTTATTAAATTAATTTAATATTTTAGATCTTTTTTATATTAATTGTGCATATGTATTAATTTTTGTATGTTATTAGGTAGAATTCATATTAATATAAGATTTTTCAAAAGTAATTAATATTGAATATAAATTTCATTTTCAACTTTAATATTTTTAAAAAAATACAATTATATAATTAATGTTATATGGGGTAAAATTCATTTATTATATTATCAAATCATATTTTTTTAAGAAGAAAAATATCAAAGGTAAACTCATTGTTAAAAAATATTGCTTTAAAATGATGTATTTAAGAGAATAGATATTATTCATAATAATTCATTCCATATGGTTAATCTACCATATGTCGATGGATTCAAAGAAGCCGAAATTCCAACTAAAGCTCAGCCTATTCAAATGAGCAAAGATCTTGTCAAGACGTGTACAGACGAGATAACAAATCTACTCAAAAAGGGACTTATCAGCCCTTCTAAGAGCCCTTGGTCTTGTTCGGCTTTCTATGTCAACAATCAAGCTGAGAAAGAACGAGGAATTCTCAGGCTTGTAATAAATTATAAACCTCTTAACAAAGTCCTCAAATGGATTAGGTATCCTATACCTAATCGGCAAGATTTGCTAAAAAGGATCACTTTAACAAAGGTATTCTCAAAGTTCGATTTAAAATCTGGGTTTTGGCAAGTCCAGATTCATCCAAATGACCGTTACAAGACGGCTGTCAATGTTCCATTCAGTCAATTTCAATGGAACGTAATGCCATTTAGATTGAAGAATGCTCCTTCCGAGTTTCAGAAGATTATGAACGATATCTTCAGCAAATATCAAGATTTCACAATAGTCTATATTGATGATATTCTGGTATTCTCAAATACTGTAGATCAGCATTTCAAGCATCTCCAATTATTTCTCAATATTATCAGAACAAATGGTCTTGTGGTTTTCCAGCCAAAGATCAAGCTGTTCCAAACAAAGGTCAGATTTCTCGGATATGTATTGATCAAAGAATCATCAAGCCAATCCAACGGTCTCTGGAATTTGTTGATAAATTTCCAGATGTCATACAAGAACAAACGCAGCTACAGTGATTTTTGGGTTGTGTAAATTACATTGGAGACTTTATTAAAGATCTCCGTACAATCTTTCTGCCACTCTATGACAGATTGAAGAAAAATCCAAAGCCATGGACTATAGAACATACACGCGCAGTCCAATCCATCAAATCTTTGGCAAAAAGCATCCCATGCTTATCACTTGTGAATGATCAAGCACGGCTCATAGTAGACACCGACGCGTCAGAAATTGGTTACGGCGGTATACTCAAACAGGAAGTTAACGGAAAAATCATGATTATCCATTACCATTCAGGCATTTGGAATAGTGCACAGAAAAACCATTCCACAGTAAAGAAAGAGGTATTAGCAATAGTACTTTGAGTACAAAAATTCCAGGGAGATCTTATCAATAAAGATTTCACAATCCGAACGGATTCAAAGGCAAGCAAATTCATCTTTGAAAAAGATGTAAAGAATTTGGTCTCAAAGCAAATTTTTGCAAGATGGTAGGTCATACTGTCTTGCTTCGACTTTCAAATCGTGCCTATAAAAGGACGCGAGAATTCACTTGCTGATTACCTCTCAAGAGAACACATCTTGAAAACACCTAAATCAGCCCTGACCTCTCTTCCTCCTGATGGAACCTCCTCCCGGCCGAAGGCGGTCAAACACTCAGCGGCCCCCGCCGCAGAACAACTAGCGACCCCCGTCGCCGAGAAATGATAACACCATTTCTCCTCAAACTGTAGCATCCTCTTCCAGAGCTGCTACCTTAAAGGGCAAAAAGCCTATTTCTCAATCATCTGTACCATCTCCGATGAGTGCAGAAAACTACACCATGGATATTTAGTTCGAAACAATATCCAGACGTCAACAAGGTTCTTCACAAAAGACCTTGTCAATACAATCAGGCCCATCCAGCCTTCCAATTCCCTCAAGTACGTTGTTACGCCCTTTCGGCACTACAACGAAAAATAGGCACCATGCTACGGCAGCCGCCTCTTCAAAACCTACTGTTCCGAGGAATCCTTCCTCGTTCTCTCAAATCGTCAGGCCAAAGGTTTTTCAGCCAAGGCCCCCAATTAATGGTTATTTCACCAAAACTACCATGGTGGATTCAACCATCGAACCATAATTCGACGGACCTTCGGTCCAAGAAGTCTGCAAACAAATATTTCCTCACAATTTTAACTTCATGCCAGAGGATCTTCAAAAGACTCGTACCTTTTATGAGTTTATTCTGGTTGATTCTAAATCAGCAGAAATAACTCATGTTCCAGATAAAAATGATCCTTCTAGGACCATTTATTCAAAACTCGGAATCTTCCGAATTCTTACCCCTTCCCCCTAGAAACAGGGTATGTTTGTAGGGAAGAAACTTACAAGACCCTTCCAGCCACAAACCTACAATTATCGCGACTACATGAAGGCGTGGTATATTGTTTACAAATCTCACTTTCCAAATTGGTTTCAAAGTTGTTGGACGTATTTTGGACTCTCCGAGAAAATTTTCCCAGTCGAAGTTCAACGTTCGTACCATCTTTTCCAACAAAGTATCTATTCGTCTCCCCTCTCTAAGACGTTTAGATTTGCTTTGTATTTCCAAATTCTATGGATCTTTTGCTGAAATTTCCAGCTAGGGTCCAGTGGCAATTTCAAAACGTTGAGCAAAGCTTTACGCATCAAATGGTGGGAGAAATTTGATTATTCCTACCTAGAAGCTGAAAAGATGAAAATCTGGTTCAAGACCAATGTTCATCTTCAAGACATGACGAGGCAAGAAGACGAGAGTTTCCTTCTAGCCAAAAACGCCGTCATGAGCTCGCTAGCTGGAGCCGGATCTCAAGCCGACTTCAACTCTGTTCTGAATACCGTCGCGGTTCAAATCTCTGATCCAGACGACCTTCAGGCGGATGTTGATTCCTCCGTCTCTGTCAATAATGATGTTGAAGACGACGAAGACGACTTCAATCCCTTCGAAGGCTACGACATCAATGATCCATATCTAGACTCATAGCCCTGCTGATTCTGAAGCTAGATATCTCAAGTGTTTAATTTAATTTTCTTACTGTAAATTAATGTAAATTAATTTGTTTAAATTTCGTTTTTGGATAAGATCATTGTATTCCGATCTTATCATCACTATCCCAGTCTGTTTTCGTGAAGGAACTACAGAAGAAATTCAGATGAAGTAGATGGCAAGCTTCTGATGTGGAGTAACCAACCACGAGGCAGCGCAGTTAGCATATAGGATCGACTCAGTTGAGAGGATTCTATATCTCACAAGGCAAGCTTGGTCGAAGATCGAAGGTGTTCCTTGGGCAGTTTAGGCGAGAGGCCATGAGTAAGACCTTGGATGGAATGGCCTAATCGGACGCCGGAGAAGCCTTTACGATGATATACAGAATCTGCAATCCTCGCTAGATCAGAAGAAGCCGGGTAACTTCATCAAAACTTCTGAACCAAGTTTCCAATCCGAAAACAGTCATATTAGCTTTCAGTTTCTGTCTTTACTTTAATTTGCCGGTTTGTAATAATTTTCCGCTTTACTTTATTTCTTTTCTTACTTTTTAAAAGATAAGATGCCCCCTGTCGGCCACGCTTATCTTTACTTTTTATAAAGTAGATTCCTAAGAGATAAGATGCCAGTTACAATTATTGGTTCTTTTCTATATATAGCACTTGGCCTCGACCAGAAATGGTATAAGAGCTTTTCCGACTCTTCTTTTCTTCTCTCTTCTCTTTTATGGAGTAGACTCCTCTCTGAGTCTGGGGGTGGAAGGGAAGATGGATCTAATATCTCTTTGAGGTTATATTCCTTTTGTATGATTCTTAATCTATTTATTAATGAAATCACATTCGAGTATCTCTCTTGTTCGATCTTTTGATATTCTCTAGCTACTTATTCTCAGAAATCATGATAAAGGTGTGGTTAACCTTCATGATTGAGAATTCCTAGTTAGGGGATATGAAAAAGATTGGATATGGATTGATCGATCGACGAATTTGATTTAATTAGAAGATAGATTATTATCATAATTAAAGAATATATTCTTACTAAGATTTTAATTCCATCTCCTAGATATCTCCAGATTCTCTCTTTCCCTCTCTTATGCTCTCCAAACTTCTATCAAAATCTCTCCCCACTCTCAACCGATCGTTGACACAGCTTCCTCTTCTTCCTCTTCTTCGAGCAAACAAAAATCAGAAAATGATTTTTCAAAGGTTTTAGCCGAGCATAATTCAGCCGAAGCCCATCTGGCAAAGGTTGAAGATCGTCTAAAAAATTGGTATATCCCTAAGATAGATCCAAATCAGGTATATAAGATAAATACCTTCAATTTCTCCCAGCAAGATGTTATCGTGCTAGTTCTTTATCAAAAATTGGATTCAACGATCCCTAGCAGAGAGGGAGTAAATCTGAGATGCCCCTTATGTTTTAGGGCGAGATAAACTAGGACATCTAAGCCTTCTCTAAAGAGACGTTTCAAAGCAACTTGAACGCATCCAATATGGAGGTACTTGAATTTGTTTTTGACCTTGAAGAGGGTTTCTTCAGGGAGAAGGGTGATCTTAGTGAATTCATCCTTCATAGCAACGTTCTCCTCGGTGATAACGATAACATCTTGCTGGGAGAACTTGAAGGTATTTATCTTATATACCTGATTTGGATCTATCTTAGGGATAGACCAATTTTTGAGACGATCTTCAACCTTTGCCAGATGGTCTTCGGCTGAATTATGCTCGGCTAAAACCTTTGAAAAATCATTTTCTGATTTTTGTTTGCTCAAAGAAGAGGAAGAAGAGGAAGCTGTGTCAATGATCGGTTGAGAGTGGGGAGAGATTTTAGATAGAAGTTTGGAGAGCATAAGAGAGGGAAAGAGAGAATCTGGAGATATCTAGGAGATGAAATTAAAATCTTAGTAAGAATATATTCTTTAACTATGATAATAATCTATCTTCTAATTAAATCAAATTCTTCGATCGATCGATCCATATCCAATCTTTTTCATATCCCCTAACTAGGAATTCTCAATCATGAAGGTTAACCACGCCTTTATCATGATTTCTGAGAATAAGTATCTAGAGAATATCAAAAGATCGAACAAGAGATATACCCGAATCTGATTTTATTAATAGATAGATTAAGAATCATACGGAAAGAATATAACCTCAAAGAGATATTAGATCCATCTTCCCTTCCACCCCCAGACTCAGAGAGGAGTCTACTCCATGAACTCGAGGTGGGGGCTCAATCTCGTCTCGCTTGAGTCGGCAAAAATCCTTGAATCTTCGTTTCAGTTCTGTAAAGGGGTAAGTATCCGGATTCATAGCCCATTGAATACCCAGTTCCTAGGTGCAGTTTATGCATGGCGAAAGGGAGCATTGGAAGGGTCTTAGCTCCAGAATATTCAGACGAAAAAAAAAGAAACTGAACTTCAACCCCCGGACACTTTCTTTTTTGTAATATATAAATAAGGTTGTTGATTCAATTGAATGCCAGTCCAGGAGTCGATTCTGATCATGAATGTCGTAGAACTATTGCATCAGCAGGATGGCTCTACTGCGATAGAGGATGAAGGAGAATCCGTAGGCAACTGGTCGTTATTAGAATATGATAAAGATGCTGGCTGCTCTTTATTATTAGAAGAGTGATGTGCAAGTGGTCAAGCCCTTTCTCTATTAAAGCAAAAAGTATGCGCTCAAAATACCTCCTAAACCCCAACCCACCTTGTTTGTGTACTGGAATAGCTAATTTGATAAGCCAATGATTTTTTTCCGTGTTTCAGAATACGGGAAAAAGGAATATCGAAAAAAAGGAAGAAAACAAATAGCAAACCTTAGCTCCCCTTCCGATGATCACTTCCTCCGACCTCTCACTTCGTTTCATTCTTCTTCTCTTGAGTCGCTTGACATTTTGCTCGTTACTGTCCCATCCCAATGTTCAACGGACGAATGCTACTTATTTGTCTTTTGAAAACTATATATATATTTTTAAAAATTTACATGGAATTTCAAAATTATTTTTTAAAACAGAAATTTAAATTTGTTATCAAACAATCCGTTTCTTAAAAACCAAAAATAAAAAATAAAAAACGAATTGGTTTTTGAAAGGGTCCTCGAACGGGCCTTAAATAACCGAATTGGTTTTAGCAGCACAGGAAGAGGAGCAGCCGAGAGAGCAAGAGCAGCAATCATGGATTTTGCTCATCTCACAGAGGCCTTGGCCTCAAAGTCTTATGAGAAGATCGCTGATATCTGCGACGACCTCATGCTTCAGGAAACTAATATCTCTCAGTTTTTCATTACGCTTCATCTTTAATTCTTTTTCACGACTCTCCAAAACCCTGGCCTGATTTATCCTCTTCGTTTTGCTTAAATTTCCATTACTTGAACAGGCTGCCGCTGAGGGCATTGCTTTTCAGGACGAATGGCCTTACGCAATCCACATTCTCGGCCACCTTTACGTTGACGATATGTAAGATCATTTTCCCCGATTCCTATTCATTTTCAGTGATTTTTTAGGTTATTTGTTTGATTTATTCAGTCGTTTTGGTTTGAGGGAACTGCCAATTTGTTACTGCTAAATACCTTAATAATTTGATCAAGTATATGGTTGGGTTGATTAGGATACTAGACTGTTTCATGGCGGAAAGTTTTGTGGTTCTTGTCTTTGGTCTGGGTTTGGAGCGCCATTGTGTTTTGTGGGTTTCTTCAAAGGGTTGGTTTTACTCCTCTAATGGGAGTTCTTTGTACTTTGTAGCTACAATGAGAAGTTCTGTTTCCTTGTAAAAGAAAAAAAAAGGATTAGGGCACTAGGCTGGGAAATTGTGTTAGATAATGTTTTATTTGATTATTGGCTCATATGAAAATTCTCAACACCAATGTAAGAGTTCAACGTGATCTTCAGTTTTCTTCAGGAATATGTTCTTGAGGAAATATGAATTATTTCTTGGCTTTGATCCCTTTTTTTTTTGTCAAAAAAGACAGAAGCAATATGGTCAAAATTGTCCTGTTGATGTCTCTTAGAAATATTCTTTAGTTGTTTCATTTTCCTTTATCTGCCATCCTTCAAACTTGCATATAGGGCTCTGTATTGGAGTTATGTTTTGGAATACGTTGGTCTGCATTTGGTTGGGTAAGTCCATATGTAAATTATTTATAGATTTTATTTTAGACTCACATTCAAATTTTTATTTTGGATTCCTTTTCCCTGATTTATTTATTTTTTCATTCAATTTTGAGGTTGAATCTTGTCATAATTTAGTTCATATCATAACTACTCTAGGTTGAAGTTGAGTTTCCTTATCCGGATTTGTGGATTATCAGCTAACTGTTAAGTGGTCTCTTGCAGTAATAGTGCCCGATTTCTCTGGAAAGCAGTACCTTCTACTGTAAGAGAGAGCCGACCAGAATTGGTTGCAGTTTGGAAAATTGGCCAGAAGCTATGGACTAGGGATTATGGTGGTGTGTATGGGGCTATTCATGGATTTGATTGGTCTCAAGAAGTTCAAGGTTTATTAGTTGCATTTTCAGGCAAGTTTCCTTGATTTTTTTTCCTTTTCAAAGGGAACATCACATTTCATTGATAATATGGAAAGTTACAAGTAAAGTTACATAAACTCCTTTCTAAGATATGAGAAACAGCCCAACATAATCCCCCCGAAAAGACTTAACAAATACTGATCCTCAAGCTTTACTACAAACAACCATGCACTAGCCCTCCAAAATGTTCTACTTAATTTCTTTCTCAGACTTTTGAGATCCTTCTTTTTTCTTTTCTTTTATTTTTTTTTTCACAGTTCACTTGAAATTAGAACAAAAATAAATCCAGACTCCTAATTAAAATCTACACCCTCTTCCCCATATTGCTCCTCGACACACTTTATCTCTTCCAGAACTTCAAAAAAAAAAAAAAAAAATTCTTATTAACACAAAGGGCTTTCCTCTGATTCTGAAGTGATAGAGCATTCTCTGCATTTGTGGCAATAATTCTTTATTTCTCACATCATTAAGATGGAATGTGGAAGCCAGTAACTCCATCCATAGTAAAGGTATCATCTTCTATTTTCTTCCCAAACGTAATCAGAATTGTTGCACTTATTGCTACTAACACTAACATAAGAACTCTCCGAGAGACCAATGACATTAACATTTTCTTTCTTGGAGACTTAATTTCTTCTCAGTCTTGAATAGGGTAGTGTTTGGAGACCTAGTATCTTTCCTAACCTTGTTTCTTGAGTAGACTAGTGTATCTCCTTCTATTGGGCAAGTTTCTTTAATTGTTTAAACAATTCTTAGTTTGTCTCACTATATAATATTTTTGTAATATTTTGGGTCTGGGCCTCGGGTCGGGTGCGCCAGGGTATAGGGGACGAAAGCTCCGACTCCCAGTTATAAAAAAAAAAAATTGTAAGATTTTTGTTGAAAGGTATTTCCAAAGAAATGCTAGACATATTTTCATCTTTTTTAGATGAGAAATAGTTGGTATTGATGGCAAAGATCACAAAGAACCAAGGGAACTCTCCTTTCAGTTGAAACAAAAATGTTGCCTTATACGGCGATTCATTAAATTTAGGCTTTTTTTTTGGGATAAGATTTAAATTTAGGTTTAGGATTTGAATGCACAAGAGAACTCATAATGGGCAACTAACCTAAAACAAGCCTGCTTCACTTTCGTTCTTAAAATCATATGCTTCCTCAACTTTACGTGTTTGATGTGAGTGGGCCTTTTCTTCTCTAAGTTGAGTGTGAAAATAACTTTTCCGTTGAACATTCCAGACGTGCTAACTCAAATAGTTTTGTTTTTTTCGGTATCTAGAATAGATCTTGTGTTTCCATATTTTTTCCTGGTAACATGGCTGAGAAAACTTGTGATATTCAATTTGATTCTTATGCAGGTGAAAATCATGGATCATAAGTTAAATGATTCATTACTAAGATTGAAGCTAGAACATTAGACTATAACTACGAATCATTGAGATGGATAACCAAATAACTGATAATTTGCTTGAAGATAGCGCAAAAACCAGCAGCCTATTTGCTTACTTTAGCCCTCTTTTACCCCACTGATGCATATACAAATCAATATACAAAGGTGAATTCATGGCTATCGTCATGCTAATTCAAAAAGGGCAACCTACCTTTTGGGTTAAAGGTTTTTTTTGAGAGAAGAAGACCAAACTTTCATGGGGAAGAATGACATAATACAGAAGGGCATCCAAAAACACAGCCCAACAAAAGGAAGCCAAACAAAGGGCTTCAATAAAGCAAGATCAAACCTAAGGAATAATTACAAAAGGCTTCGGACACAGATCTAAAACTCCCATTGAGAGCTCTCAACAATTGATGGGGAAATTGAAGATGAGTGTCCGAGTTTTTTGTTGACCTCTCTATCTCATGAGTGTTTGAAACACTGTTGCCTCCTCGTTAGGCAGTGGGCGTATGAGGGTTAGTGATCTGGTTAGGGGGTCTCTAAAGATTGAAAGAAAGATGTTTGAGTTTGGCTGTAAGGGCTCGGAAAAGAGTGTGGATGTAGTAGAGAAAGGAAGACATAATTCTCTGGTGTTGGTTTTGTGCTTGGGTGGCTTGGGTTAGAGACTGCCTAATTGGGATCTTTGCCCATTCAAAGGAAGCTCCTTTTTAACATTGTGGCCTTAGAGTTCGGTTGAGGAGAGTGATTCCCTTGCAGGAAAAGCTTGAAAGTTTTCTACCTAAAGCGGCACTGATTCCCTTCCCCTCCCCTCCCACATCCAGCTTCCCCATTAATCCTTGGAGGTGAAAGTACATTCTCATGCCGAGTTGGATAAGAAGGTAAAGGCTGGGTCAAAGGCAACCATTTTCCAGAGTGATGAGATGGCGTTTGCCTTGGTGTTGGGAGGGTGGTGTTAATAGTTAGGAGATGCTCATTGGATCAGGTGGCAGCTAAGAAGTTAGGTTTCATGGAAGGAGAGATGCAAAGAAGGTGAAAGAGTTGATTTTGTGAGACGGAAGCAAACTGATTTGAAATTTTGAACAAAATTTTAGAATTTCACATCATTCCTTCTAATTTGGGGTGTGAGAAAATATAAAGAAGTGTAGAGTTATAAGAGATCTTTCTTTTTCTTTTTCTTTTTCTTCTTTTCTTCCTTGGGAGATACAAAGATTTCATTGATAAAATAAATTATACAAAAAAAGAAGGAAAATCCTCCCTACCACCGATGTTCGACTGCAAAAACATCACCACCTTGTGACGAGAAGTATGGCTGGAATCTTTGAAAGGCTGTAAGTGTAACATTTACACCAGTATAAAGCATTTAAAAGAACTGAATCTAATAAATGAGTCAACAACCTTCACACCAAATATTCCAAAAGAAAGCTCTGTTAATAGCCACCACAGTGTCCTTTTTCCATCCCTAAAAGGATGGTATATAGAAACATCGGTCCTTGTGGAAAAAAGGTCTTTTCTCTAAAGGAGGAAGGTTAACGCTCATTCAAGTGGCTTTAAGTGGGATTCCGTTGTATTATTTCTCTATTTTTAAAGCCCCTATAGTTGTTTGTAAAAGCTTGGAAAAAATTATGTGAGATTTTTTGTGGGAAAGGGTGGAGGAGGGAGGTGGAGCACATTTAGTCAGTTGGGGTATGGTTTCCAAACCGTCAGAGGCAGGTGGCCTAGGCATTGGGAACTTAAGGCTTCGAAATGATGCACTTTTGGCTAAATGGCTTTGGAGGTTTTCCATGAGCCTAGGGCTTTATGGCGGAGGATTATTCTGAGTAAGTATAGGCCGCACCCCTTTGATTGGGTTTCAGATAGAGGGCATAAGGTTTGTGCTAATAACCCCTGGAAGGCTATATCCTCAGGCTTTCCTCTCTTTTCCCATTTCGTGTCTTCTGTGGTTGGAGATGGTTATGATACTTACTTCTGGGAGGACCACTGGGTGGGAGTAAAGCCCCTTTGTTCTTTATTTCCTTGCCTTTTTCTATTATCAGACAGAAGGTTGCACTTGGTGGCCTCGGTGCTAGGCTTTGGGGAGGAAGGACCTTCTATTTCCTTAGGTCTCAATCGGTCTTTAACTGATAGAGAGTCTCGCGAAGCGGGAGAGTTGCTCCATCTTCTCTCTGATGTCCATTTCTCCCGAGATAGGAAGGATGTCTGTGTTTGGGCCCCTACTCCTTCTAGGGGTTTCTCTTGCAGGTCATTATTTAAAATTTTGTGCTCCCCTATCCTTCCCCGGCTGCCCTGTGTTGCCTCGCTTTGGAAAGTCAATATCCCAAAGAAGATTAAGTTTTTCGTGTGGCAGATCTTACTTGGGAGAATCAATACCCTGGATCGTATCCAGAAGCATTCTTCTTCTTGTTTGGGTCCGCAATGGTGTGTTCTTTGCAAACAAGACTCTGAGAGTCTTGATCACATGTTATGGTATTGTATTTTTGCCCAGAAGATTTGGAGTCAGTTCTTTGACATGTACGAAATTTCTTGGGCCCGACATAGAGATTGGGGGCTATGGTGGAGGAAGTGCTCTCGGCTTCTCATTTTCGTGAGTAAAGGAGGTTTTTGTGGCAAGCTTGTTTCTTTGCGTTCTTGTGGGGAGTTTGGTTGGAAAGGAACAATAGAATTTTTAGGGGTGTAAAGAGAGAGCGAGGCCGTTCGGGAGCTTGTGAGATTTAATGTTTCTTTATGGGGTTCTGTTTCGAAGTTTTGTAATTATCAACTAGGTCAGATTCTTTTGGATTGGAAGCCCTTCTTTAGCTAGTGCTTCTCCTCGTCGGGCTCTTATTTTTGTGTGCCCATGTTTTTTTGTATATTTTTTCATTTATCTTAATGAAAAGTGCAGTTTCCTATCAGAAAAAAAAAAGAAAAAAGAAAAAAGAAAAAAGAAATGAGAGCCTGAAATCAGGGATGTTTGCTGGGGAATCATAGATAGACCAACCAAAAGCTTCCATCATAACAGCCCAGTGATTAGCAAAAGGACAAAAAGTAAAGAGGTGGCTGGGACATTCAGAGCTCTTTTAGCACATGACACACCCATTGAGGGATAGAAAATGAGCATGCAACCTTTTCTGAAGACAATCTCCTGTGTTTATACCCCAGTGGCTAAGCTCCCAGCGAAAAATTTTAATTTTTTTGGGGTATAGACCATTTCAGATGATGCTATAAAGGGATTACACTCGGTGTTTCGGCTGACCATTAAAGCAATATTTATAGATTTAGCCTGGAAATTCTGTGGTGGATATAGTGGCCAGACCCAAGTTCCCAACTATCAGCATCCTCCTTGAGAATCATCGTGGATAGCAAATTAGAGAGTGAAACCCACTCCAAAATCTCATCATCTTTGAGGTTCCTAGGAAAGCCAGCTCCCAAGCTAATATGGATGGGTTCCAAACCTCAGAAGTGGAGAAGTTTGCACGGTTGGAGAGCTTGTATAGCTTGGGATTAGTGACTGCAAAAGGACCCTCTTCATTTCAAGAATCAAGACAAAAGGATGTATTCATCCGATCCCCAAGTTTCTTTCTATTCTTCCCATAGAAGATACTGCTCAATTTGGAGATGAAATGCCATGTTTTGGTGAAGCTTTTATGAGCGGGAGATGGCAAAATAGGCTCAACGGAGGAAGAGTAATAATATAACTCAAAGAGGCTTAGATGAAATTTCTTCACATTCATGCATAGAGGCTGGGGGTTTGATGGTTAATAAGATGATAATTATTTGAGAAAAATAACCCTTTAACCACCACCCACCGTGCCAAACCATCAAACCGAGCCGAATGAATCTTGAGCTCAATTTTTACCCCTCTGGCAGTTTGGCTTAGTTTATGTATTTATTTTCATTTCTAAAATATAGCTGTTTGATTTCGGTTCAGCTCAATAACCTAGTAAAATACCTAACAATTTGATAAGCAAGGTATCCACCAAAATTGATGTGTTTCCTAGGGGCCAATACTCCCACCACAATACATCAATGAGGGTGGCCAGCTATGGCTCTAACTAAGGCTAACAAAACCCTTAATGAATCAGAGTCAAACTGTTTGGACGAGGATGCTTAATTTAAAGCCATCAGACATGCTTTCTTTTAGTTGTGCTTGCTTGTTGGTACTGTTGTCTGAAACTTGTAAATGCGGATGTTGGTCACTGCAATTCTCCAACCCCCAAGAATTTAAAAAATATGATATGGATCTTAAGCATCAAAATAATTTTGGTTTTCATGTTGCAGATCTTTACAGAAGGAGAATGTTTCAGCTGCTGGTGTCCGCTTATTCTACATTAAGCATCCATGACACGGCTCACTTCTTGGGAATGAGTGAGGAAGAAGCCAAAAACTGTAAGCTTCTTTATTAACCAAGTACTTTTGTTTATGCCTTCAACTTTTGTTTGGATATATTGTACTTTTAAAGAAACAAAACTTTTCATTGAGAGAGTGAAAAGCTTATGGGTATGATTCAAAGAAATTTTTCTTAGCTTTCAAGCCTTTGAACATATGGTAACTGCTCAATGTTATCTTTTGCTGAGAAACCAATGGCCTACGATTTTTTGAAACTCTTGTAAAAACATATTTCCAATGTTTCTTGTCAAAAAAAAAAAGGAACTCTTGTAAAAACTGAAACCAGTGTTTCCAACTAAAAGAACAATGAAAATAATCGATGATCCACCTGATCCTTTTCATTTTTCCATACCAGAGAACCAATTTGGATGAATATTCATGATAGGGCATCTTTTTGAATCCTTTCTGGTGGGTATAAACCTCCATTTCACTCAGTCCACTTGAAGATTGTAACTTCTTTTGATTATTTACCCTCCACATTGTCAATACCAAGATTTTTCTAAAGAAACTTCGCACATATCGCATATGTCAGGTAAAAGAAACATGACTTTACCTAAATCAACCTGATAATGTAAGCTCCATATATTAATAAGCTGTAGAAATCGTTGGTATACTCCTCTTTGGATAAATTTCTTCTCGTTACAAAATTCCAATTGTCTATGTCTATTATCTTCTTTCCATGCATCTTTCTGCATCACATATTTTTCTTTGTTCTACTGCAAACACTTGAGGGAAAGAGTACATGACAGACTGTGTTCCCACCCAATTGTCCTTCCAAAAAGAGTTGTCTCTTCATGTTAAACTCTTATTGATCTGCATTTTTGAAATTTTTTTTGAGCTTTATCCATTCAGTCAATCTCTTAACAAGTCTTGGGTGGAGGGGTTTTTAGTCATGTCCTCTCCAACTCTTGCCTTTTGTTCCTTTATCCTTTGCTGACCCACCCACTGTTTAACCCACTGTTTTCCTTGTCAGCCATGTTTTGATCTGATCGTGCTTTGTCTGCCACCTACTGTGGTCTTCACCAAACGTTTGATCTCCGTTGAAAATAAATCTTTTGCTTTGCCCTTGTTTGGTTGTATTTATGAAGGTAGTCAATTGCGTTTAACAGAGCCACAAAGATGCAAGTCCTCCATAGCAATTCTCTTATCTTCCCTTCTGGGATTGTTTCAAAGAGCTGTTATTCTTTCTGAAGAGTGACAATTTGTGGAAAGTTACGTGTGAAGATTATGTCATATGGATGTGAAAAAAGTTCAGCAAATGGGGTTTTATGATAGAAGTCTTCAAACGGGATTCATTGTAATAAACTCAGCATTATTTTACCTGGAGGTTCAGATGAGGGAGGATGCCGAACGTTTTAAAATCAGATTGATGACTATCCTGGAACGAAAGTAAAAAACAACCTCCTCTCAGCAAAGTCCCGTATTCCCTGCTTTCAGTTTTGTGTTGAAGTTTTTAAATGCTGGAATGAACAATTTTAAGTGCAAACCACCTAAGGCTGTTTAAGACTTTTCTCACTTAGGGTGCTGTGTCTCAAGGAAGCTAAGAGCCTTAATTAGAACGTTACAATCAAGATTAGTGGACAGTTTTTCCACTAAGAGGTTCAAGATCCTCTCTGCCTCCAAAGATCATTCAGCCTTTGGTGCAAGAATAACCCCTTTCAGCTCATCATGGATCTTCTTAAATGTAAAAGATGAAGATGTTGCCAGAATTACTTGCCTCCAAACCAGTTGAAGATTGTCAAGTTAAGTTTGAGCGGTGAAATTATAAGCTCCATGACATAATTTTCATTGTTCTATCCTTTGACTTAAAATCCTTTTAGGGGATTTTATCAAGGTTGCTAAAAAACTGTTAATCTGTATGAGCTTTTGGAAGTTTACATCTAGGTGAAAGATAACTGCTTGGGTTTCGCACGACAGAATTCTTAGTCCAAATCATTATTCACAGTTCCTTGTCAAAAGAGGTAGTTGTTTCAAAGCCTATTAGAATGGTAAACAGCCCGTGTCTTCGGGGTTTTTTTCCCTGTGGTTAGTGGGGAGGAGCAAAGTATTGCCTTGACATCTGTGAAGATGACGGTTATATCAATCATTCCTACACTGTTTGATAACAACACTAATCCTGAGATCTACTTGCAGAAGCAAGGGGGGAAGTTGCTTTGTCTCTCCTTCAAGGCATCAGAAAAAGTTGATTTAATGTTGGACAAAATCGTTGGCCAATGTTACAACACATTTGTCAAACCATTTTTTTTTGGAGGGAAATAGCAGTAAGTATGGCCCGTCACACTCAGCACCAAGTCTCAGCCCACAGAACTACCCATCAACCTCCCTAAAGGGTGGTCTACGGAGAAAAAAAAAGAAAAGAAGAAAGGGTGGCCTCGTCCAACCACAATTTCGTTTAAGACAAGTTGAACTACTAGAAGCCATTATTCACGACTCCAATAATGCTCTTCTCAATGATGGAAGTAAGGGAGAAGCCCTCTTAGAAACTATGGCCGTTCAGATTGAGTACTTCGGGCACAATGAAATCCAAAATCCACCCTAAAGGCAAGGAGTTATTTTAAGAAGCAGAGGTTTGCAAAGTTTGTAAGTGGGAGTCTGATGTTGTCATCCTTCAAGAAAGTGTAGGGCAAAGTTATTAAATCCATCTGTGCTCCAAACTCTCAGTGCTTGAAGGGGGGGGGGGGGGGGGGGGTGGGATTGATTTTTGATTTTATAGTTAAAGAATGTCATTTGCAATTTATTGGTGAACCTTTAAGTGAAACAGATTTTGCACTTGGTCCAACATGAAATGTTTTTTGTTTTTTGTTTTTAATATAAAACAAATATTTTATTGATGGTATGAAATATACAAAAGGCCCCTCGGGCAATTACAAGAATGCCTTCCAGTTAGCGATAAGATCGTTTAGAGAATAGCTATTAAAGGGTGGACAAAAACATTTACACCAACCAAGAGCTCCAAGAGCTAAAATAGTAACTCTATCAAAAAAAGAATCAAAAGGGAGGGATTTGCCATTAAAACCCCTATTGTTCCTCTCCAACCATAAACTCCAAAGGTAAGCTTGGACGAACTAGACCAGAGGGTTGCTACGTCCTTTTTGAAAGGACGATGAGCCAAGAGATAATCTAGGAAGGTAGAGGGATGGTTGTGCAGTGCTATCCTCCATCCAAAAGTAGAAAGGAGCCGATCCAGAAACCTAGTAGCAAAATTGTAGCTTATGAAGAGGTGTCCCTGAGATTTCAAGGCCCTCTAATAGAGATGACAACAGTTGGGGGAGAGAGATATATGAGGAAGCTTTTTCAATTTCTGTATCCGGTCATGTGTGTTCAATGCTCGGTGGCTGAGCTCCCCATAGAAAGACTTGACCTTTTTGAGGAATTTGCCTTGCCAAATGATGGGAAAGAGGGTGGAGGCTAGGGGTGTAAGGACCTTAACCAAACCGTAAAACTAAACCGAACTGACTTGATTCGGTTCGGTTATGACATAAATGAGTTCGGTTCAGGTCGGTTCCTTCAAAACCGACTTAAAAGGTTGCCCTACTTTTTTTGCGTCGCTCCTCTTCTCTCTCAACAAACCTGCTCCCGCCCCCCTCCCCTTCCTCTCTCAAAATCCTACCACCGTTCTCTCTCTCCCAACAATTGCACCGACGGTAGCCCAACAATGATGACTTCAATGGCGACCCAATGGCAGCACGAGACCGAACTCCTCTTTGGCGGCACGCGAAGCATCATAAAGAAGAAATCTCTGTGATGAAATCTTTCTGCGCGGAAGAAGAAGTATAGAAGTAGAAGATGAGGTGAGAAGAACATTTCTTTTCTAACTTTTAATTTCTCCCTCTCCCGACCCAGGGAAAGTTCCCAATCAGATTTTTTTCGTTAATTTTCAGATGTGAGAGATTTATTATTTTTTTTTTGATATGAAACGAGAATTTCATTGATGGTATGAAATATACAAAAGGCCACATAGGCAATTACAAAAACGCCTTCCAATTATGGATAAGAACGTTGAGAGTGTAATAATTGAAGGGTGAGTGGAAGCTTTTACACCAACCAAGAGCTAAAACAGTAACTCTATCAAAAAAAGGATCAAAAGGAAGAGATTTATCGTTAAAGACTCGATTGTTCCTTTCTAGCCATAGACTCCATAGGAAGGTTTTGATGAAGAGGGTCCAAAGTGTTGCACGATGCTTAGTGAAAGGATGACCAAAAGATAATCAAGGAGGATGGAGGGGTTGTTGTGAAATGCTGTCTTCCATCCAAATGAAGAGAGGAGGGTCACCCAAAATTTGGAGGCATAGCTGCAGCTGAAAAAAAGGTGTCCGGGTGTTTCATGTGCCTTGACACATAGGTGGCAGCAGTTTGGGGAGAGGGTGATATGGGGCAGCCTTTTCTGAATCCGTTCAAAAGTATTTAAAGCTCCATGACTAAGTTCCCAGCAAAAAAAACTTGACCTTTTTGGGGCATTTTCCTTGCCAAAGAGTAGGGTAGAGGCTGGAAGTGGCATTGCAATTGGACAGATGCTTAAAAACAGAGTTGGTGGTGAAAGATTTACTTGGTTCCAGAGTCCAAAACCATCTGTCTTCTTGTGGGGGAGGGTTTACAGCTTCTAGGATCTGTGATAGGTCCAACCATTCTTCGAACTCCTCATCTTTGAGTGGTCTACGAAAGCTGTAGTCCCATGTTGCTGTAGTCTTGGACCAGTGATCGATAATTTCAGCATCCTTATTTGTGGCTATGGCAAAGAGCCTCAGATAGAGGTTGTCAAGAGTCCCTTGTTGAAAACACCTATCTTTCTAAAAGTAGCAAAGACAGTCTTCCCCCACCTTGCAGAGAGCAAATTCCTTAATAATATGTGTATGATTAAGAATAGAAGACCAAGGACCTCTAAAGCAAGTGTAGCTTTTAGAGGGCCAAGTATTAGATAGAGAACCCATATATTTTGCTGATATTATAGTCCTCCAAAGATAGTGTCTTTCACTAATAAACCGCCAAATCCATTTTGAGAGGAGAGCTGTATTCTTGTGCCTGATATTACCCACTCCTAGACCACCCACATTAATGGGAAGTTGAACTTGCTTCCAGTTAACGAGATGAGGCTTACCATTATTGGTTGAGCCTTCACATAGGAAATCCCTGAAAAGCTTGCTAATCTGTTCTTCTGCTCTCCTTGGTAATTTGAATAGGGATAAATAGTATGTAGGAAGGTTGGATAGGATTGATTGTAGAATAGTGTGTCTCCCACCTTTGGAGATAAATAGGTTTTTCCATCTGCTCAAACGGTTCTGTATTTTCTCAATAATAGGGCACCAAAAAGAATCCATTTTAGGATTACCATTCAACGGGAGACCCAAGTAGGTGCATGGCCAAGCTTCCTGTTTGCAGCCCCAAGCAGTGGCAATAAGAGAAGTAATCTGTGGGTCAATGGAGACACCATGGACGCTGGACTTGTTGTAGTTTATGTTGAGGCCCGAAGCGATCTCGAAAAATTTGATGATTTTGTGAAGATTTATTACCTTGGAGGGGTCCTTGCTGGTGAAAAGGAGAGTATCATCTGCAAAAGGAGGTGGTTAACCTTAAAATTACCACATTTGGAGGAGTATTCTTCGATTTGTCCTTTGTGTTCTCCATAAGTGAGCAGTCGGCTTAGGACATCAGTGACTAAAATGAAAAGAAAAGGGGAAAGGGGATCCCCTTGTCTCAGTCCTCTTGTTGCTGTGAATTTGCCCCTAGGCTTGCCATTAATGATGATGGAAAAGCTTGTTGTGGAAAGACATGCACGGATCCATTTTCTCCATTTTGTCCCAAAACCTTTGTGGAGCATCACAGTGTCTAGGAAGTCCCAATCAACCATATCGAAGGCTTTTTCGAGGTTTAGTTTGATCACAGCACCTTCAAAGTTCAGAGTTTTCCATTCATCCACAATCTCATTAACAATTAGGGAAGAGTCAAGGATCTGGCACCCCTCAATGAAGGCTGATTGGAACTGCATGATGGTGCTAGGCAGCACCTTTTTAAGCCTCTCGGAGAGGACTCTAGCGATCACTTTGTAGGCACAAGGAATAAGGCTGATAGGGCGATAGTCATGGACTGTCTTTGCACCTTTTTTCTTGGGGATGAGAGCGATATATGTCTCGTTAAGGGCAGCATTAATGACTCCGTTTTTAAAAAAATCTTGGAACAATACCAGAATGTCGGATTTGATGATGTTCCATGATTTTTTGAAAAACTCTGCGGTGAAGCCGTCCGGCCCAGGGGCTTTATCAGATCCAAGGGAGAAGACAGCCTTGTGTATTTCTTCTTCTGTGAAATCTTGCTCTAATAGGTCCCTGTGTACAATGGAGATCGGATCCCATGGCAAATTGGTTGGACAGCATCTATAACCTTCCTTTCTAGAATAGAAAGAAGTGTAGAAATCAATGAACTCTTTTTCAATATCATTAATATGAGTAAGGCTAACACCTTCTCTAGAAAGAATTTCAGAAATGGTACTTCTTCTCCTTGTGTTGTCTAGAAATCTATGGAAGAATTTTGTGTTTTCGTCCCCCTCCTTCAACCAAATCTATTTGCACCGCTGGCGCCAGTAAGTTTCCTCTTGAGCAGCAAGCACTAGGAGGTCATCTCTGGCCCTGTTCCTCTCCATAATTTGTGTAAGGGTTAGTGGATTATTGCCTTCTGTCTCATCGAAAGAGCTAATAACCTTTGTAAGGCTGTCTTTCTGTGTATGCAAACGGCCGAAATGTTCTGTATTCCATGCTTTTAAAGCAAGTTTAAGGGATTTGAGTTTCATCATCAATCCATGACCTGGCCATTCGTTGGTTGGGTTGCAACGCCACCATCTTTCAAGGAAGGGTGAGAAGGACTTATGGGCAAGCCACATATCTCAAATCTGAAGGGGGTGGGGCCCAGTTGTTTTGGCCAAAGTCTAAGAGGATGGAGAAGTGGTCTGATATAGCTCTGTCTATTCTCTTAGCCAAGGGCAACCCAAATCTGTTGATGCAACCGTTAGATAAAAGAAATCTATCAATAAGGGAGAAAGATCTGTTATTAGACCAGGTGTACTTCCCGTTGCTCAATGGGATATCCGAAAGTTCGGTGGCCTCAATGAAGGAATTGAAAAGCCTCATGCTTTTTGTGAGGGGTCTACTGTGAGATTTTTCCCAGGACCATCTGGAAGCATTGAAGTCCCCTGCTAAAATCCACTGTGCCTCACAAAGATAGGAGAGATCTTGCAGTTCTTTCTAGAAAAGGTGGCGGGTACCAGAGGAAGAGGGACCATAAATGCCTGTGATCTAGAAAGAGAAGCCATCAGCAAGACAAAAATTAATGGAGAGGGAGAAATCACCTTCAATGATCTCATCCATAGCGAAGTCTGATTTGTTCCAAAGAAAAAGGATCCCTCCGCTAGAACCCGTAGCATTGAGGGCGGACCAATTGATCCCATGTGAGCTCCAAAGGGACTTGATGATGAGGGGGTCAACAGATGCGAGCTTATTTTCTTGTAGAATAACAAGATTTGGATTATAGTGGGAGATTGACTGTTTTATAAGGGCTATTTTCTTCCATGAGCCCAACCCTCTAACATTCCATGAGAGAAGCTTCATCTGATAGATGAGGGCCCCCCAAGTAGTGTCTTCCTCTTCTCGTAATTAATAGAGGTGGAGAGATTCTTCAGTTCTCTGGCTCCTGCTTTAGTCTTTTGTTGTGGCTTTGTTTGTGGCCTGTGTGGTGGGATCGTCGGAGGGATGACCATCATGTAAAGGCCCATCTCTTGCAAGTAATTGTCTAGGTAGTGCTTGAAACGGTCAGGGGAGAAGAAGGCCTTAGCCATTTCGCTATCAACAAAGTCTATGTTCAGCGAGTTGGCAGTGATAGGTTGTGCATCAGAGTCTTTAGGTTCCAGTAGTGGGACAACATTGGAGGGAGAGGAGGTTGGTGTGATGTAAGTAGCTTCAGCTGGGTGATTGGTGGTAGGGTTATTGGTGATCTCGTGAGTGGGCAAATCACCAAAAAGGATTTTTGGGATGATGGGTGTCCGAAGGCTGCTACAGAGGGATAGTTTTGGGCTTTCCTCGAGGAGGGGGCTGGAAAAGTAGTCGATATCCTCTAGATCTTCTTATAGGGGGCTAATGGGAAGGGGGTTAGGTTTCCCTTTATAGGTCAAAGAAGGTGGCAATAGTTTATCCCTGACAGTAACATTTTTGCTATTTTCGTGTATCATTAAAGGTGGCTGTACCTGAGGTGGGGAGCTCAAGGGAAGAGGGGCAGAAAAGTCAATGACTTTTTCCTTCCCTTTGGACTTTGTCAGGGATGTCTGTCGAGACGCAGACGACAGTGTCGGGTCTCCAGATTTGTGGGCCCATGTGTCAGTCTCAGCAGTAACTGCAAGGTTGGGAACCACGACGGCGAAGGTCTGGCGCCGAGAGGGAGGTTTTCCGGCGGGTGCTTTTCCGGCTGTTGATTTCGGGGGGTTTCTATGTCCACCACGAGCATAGTGTCTGCGACCCACCAGGTTTTCGACAATGAAAAAAGGGTCAATATGGACGGTAATAATGTCTTCATGAGTGAGGGATGGAGGGAGCTCGACGGTTGCCGGGATAAAGCCCATGTTGTTGCTCTTGACCTTAATCTTGAGTTCCATGAGTTCACGGAGGCTGGAAGAGGAACTAGAGACTGCATGAAGCCGCCACATCGATCCACAATGAAAGGAACAACTGTGTCATTCCATAGATGGAGGGGAAGGTCACGGATTATGATCCAGCCGCCGTAGGAGGGGTCTTGGCGGTTAGAGTTTATGTTCTTGGTACTCTATTGGAGAAAACGGAGCTGGAAAGGTCCAATGTTTTGCCACTCGGGGTTTTGGGTAAGGGTAAGAGCTTGTGAGCCATCCTTGCACCTGAGGAGGGCTTTATCGGCATGAATAGGACTCAGGGAGCAGTGGTCGCTGATGGACTCTTGTAAGGCCATGAGGATTGGGTGCCAATCATCATGAAACGATTGGCGTTGAACAATAACCCATCAACTCCAGGCAAATAATTCGGGAAAAAGGGAAGACTTGGTGGGTTGGTCCAAAGTCAAAGTGTGTGGTCTTTGTAACATGGGTGTCGGTGGAAGAGGGAGGGTGGCTTATTCCCTGGTTTCAGTGGCGGGGGGATGATCAGCAAATAGAGGCGAGGGGGGGGGGGGGTTGTTCCAGGATGACTTATCAGAAGTCGGATAGCCATTGAGAAGGTTGTAGAAAGCTTTCCAGCCTCCTTTTTCCAAACCAGAGGGGAGCATAATCCTATTTTTTCCTCCATTGTTGTTGAGCTTATTGAGTTCCACCCAGTAGCCTTTTTTATTGTTGAGTTTTTCGAACCAGAGGGTGTAGTCATCACTCCTCTCGAAAGAACTTGTGTGTGAGTCGGGTGTCGAGCAGCAGGCTAAGGGAAGAAGTAACCCAATTTACAGAGGCCCAAGTTGAGATATAAGGAGAAGGATGAATCCCTTCCAGCTTCAGTGATCCTAGCACGACTCCCTCTGTAGTGCTTATCAACGTTGATGGTGAAGGATTTCCTTTCAATAACTAGATTACGGGGCTGGTAGTTCCAGGGGGTCATGTTGGTGGTCGGAAAACAGTGATCTTGATTGTGGAAGAGATGTGAGAGATTTGTTGAGTACCCAAATCCCAAATCTGTGAATTTCAGATCTGTTCTTTCTCTGAAGATGAATCTGCTCTCTATCACAATCATATCAAAAGATTTATCTGCTCTCTCTCTCACTAAAATCTCAAAAGATCGATCTATTCTCTCTCACGAAAATCCATCTGGGTTTGCTCTCTTCCAGAAAAGATGGATGTAAATTTCTCTCTCTCAAAAGAAGATGGATCTGGGTTTTGCTCTCTCTTTTTAAAAGATGAATATGGATTTTTGCTCTCCCTAAAAGAAATCTGGGTTTGCTCTAAAAAATAGGATGGATATGGATTTTCTATCAACTTTAATTTCAAATAGGAAAGATATTGAAATAAGAAGAATTTTGTACAATTTCAATTTCAAATAAAGAAATATTTGTTTTCAATTTCAATTTCAACAGAGAAACCGGTTTCAATTCGTATTCTCATGAATCTCGCTGTTTTCATTTTAAGAAGGAAGTGAGTGAAAAAAAGGCAAAACAGAAAAGGAAAAAACCAACAGAACCGACACAAACCGACCCGATTGAAACCGAACCGACTCTGAATCGAGAAACTTCGGTGGTTTTGTCTGAGAACCGACCCGACCCAGAAATTTTACACCTCTAGTGGAGGCAGTGTGGTATTTGGCTGAAGTCAAGTGTCTGAAGACGGAACTTATGGAGAAAGATCTAGTCGTGTCAAGGGGCCAAATCCATTTGTCATCTTGGGGAGGAGGGACATACTTGCTTAGGATGTGGAATAGACGCATGCAATCTTCAAATTCCTTTTCCTTTAGTGGCCTGCGGAAGCTGTAATCCCAAAAGAAGGAGGACTTGGACCAAAGATCTGCTATATTGGTCCAACTTGAAATGCTACGTGACTCAATCCCTTCTTGATCAGTTTTTTTTTTTTTTTTGATAAGAAATTGGGATGCACTAAGGACAATAGAAGCAACAGCCTAGAGGCAGGGGCCAAGGCGGCTCCCCAAAGAGCTACCACATTACAACTTTCCAATATTGTAGAAATAAGCCTATACTGTAATTACAGAAGAATTTTCTACAAGGCACCAAGAGGATGAGTAATCTGTACATGTTCACAAAAAATATCAAAGGAAGTCACCAAATTGTTGAAAACTCTTTGATTCCTTTCTCTCCATCAGCCCCAAAGTAAGGCTCTAGCCGCACAACTCCACAAAGCTTTAGCTTTTCCTTTTAATGTCCCCTCCGAGCCACCTCCAAGAGCCAGTCATCTATTAACCAAGGGGGCATCCCAAAATACCGCACTTACTCATAATGAAGGACCATCCCTTATGAACGAAAGAGCAGTGTAAGAAGAGGTGGTCAATTTCCTCTGCATTCCGTAAGCATAGAGGACAAACCGAGGGAGAAAGCGCCCATGTAGGAAGCTTTTTCTGCTGCTTTTTGTTAGTGTTGAGGCTTCTATAAGCCACACTCCAAAAAAAAACTTCGAATTTTTTTTTTGGGGGAAAGGGGACTTCTAGATAGCTTTAACTAGGGGGGAGAGGAACCTGGGAGTGACCTCAGTAATTTTGTGAAAAGCAGAACTTGTGGTGAACTTTTTCTTCCCCTCCATGTTCCATCCTAGCTTATCCTCACCATTCCCAAATCGGAAGGAAGCCAACAAATCCACTAGCCGCAACCAGTTGGGCATCTCATGGTCTCTCAAACCTCTTCTGAAGCCTAAATTCCCATCAGCTTGCTCCTCACAGTATTGTCTTTTTTAGCCGACATTCTAAATAAATCTGGGAATTATGTTGCAAGGGGACTATTCCCTAACCAAGTATCTTTCCAAAATTTAATCTTTCTTCCATTGTTTACTTTGAAGGAGTGAACTTTAAGAAACAGTTACTCTGCTTTGCGATATCCACCCAAGGGCTGCCAGTAGCCTTCCTTCTCGAAGTGGGGTGGGGAAGCCATGCACTATTTTCATCCCCATAAATGCTAGCAATCACCCACCTCCATAAGGGGTCTTCTTTTTGGGTAAATCTCGATAGCCATTTCTGCAATAAAGCATCATTCCACTGTTGGAAGACACCAATCCCGAGGCCCCCATAGATCTTTGGGAGAGAGGCATGCTCCCATTTCACTAAATGATATTGTGGGTGGTAGCCGGTGCCGTTCCAAAAGAAATTTCTAACTATTCTCTCCATTTCGGCAATTACCTTAGCAGGGGCTTTGAAAATGGAGAAAGCGTATAAAGGGATGCTGTTCAGGACCAATGAACCAAGAGCTTATCTTCCCCCCTTAAACAACATAAGGTTCTTCCAGTTTCGGTCTTGGCCCTAAATTTGTCCACAATAGAGTCCCAAAAAGAGGCTCTTTTGTACTTTCCCCGGGCTGAACGCCCAAATAATAATTGATGGGAAGGAAATCAGCCTTGAAACCAAAACGAGAGGCTTGCTCCCATCATAAAAAGGTTAAGAAAAGCCCACCACCTTTCCAAGTTATTGTGAGATGCCCGATCATTAATACATATGCTAGGAGGGGTAGAAGCGGTATTGTACGTGTTGACAGTTAGTTGGTTCATTAATGATGGTGGCTGGCATGGCGGGAGTACCTATTTTATCTGTTGAACTTCTTTTGATGTTTTTATGTTTAGTTGAGTTAGGAAGACAGTAGAGAAGAGGACCGGCACTCTCTAAAAGGCTGGGATTGTTATTTTGTGCTATTCGAACGAGTTTATCCTTGATTATTGTTCTAATATCATCATTTTGAGTTAGGTAAACCTTACGGTTATCTTCCTCATCTTGGCAAAAAATTAGAGTGTCGTTCGCATACTGGAGGTGAGTAATCGCAGCTTCCCTTTTACCAACCACAACATTTTTCAGGAATCTTTTCTCACAGCAGAAGTGAATAGCAAGGCTAAGAGAATCTCCCACGAGTAAAAAGGAAAGGAGAGATAGCATCCCCTTGTCTCAGCCCTTTCTTAGCATGGATTTTCCCTCTTGGTCTTCCATTTATGATGATAGAGAAATTGACCGTCGGGAGGCACCCTTGCATCCACATCCTCCATCTTTTACCAAAGTCTTTCCTTTCCAAAACTGCATCTAAGTAGTCCCAATCCACTTTGTCATAAGCTTTTTTTGAGATCCAGTTTAATAAAAAAGACTCCTCTTTCCGTTTTCCAGTCAACCACCACTTCCAAAGCTACGAGAATAGCATCTATTAGGTGACGTCCTCCACAAAAGCAGCCTGGGAATCGTCGATGATGAAAGGGAGGACTTTTTTGAGCCTTTCCGCCAGCACCTTTAAGATGATTGAATGAACAAGTTTTCTGATGCTGAAGTTGATAGGTTTGGAAGAGTCAATTGACCACTTTCCACCATTCTTCAGTGGGTTTCAAGTGGGGATCCATCCCTTTCTGGTTATGAGAATATGTGGCTCAAGCATCCTTTGTTAGACTCTGCTTGTTACTAATTGGGGGAATTCCTGTAAATGTAATCCTCGAGGGTGGTAAGGCTTAGTTTCATGTTGAAATTAAAAAAATCTAAAGGAGCAGCTCAAAACCAGGACACAGAAGAATTTGGGCACATTCAAAAAGCAAAAGGATGACCTTTATACCGTTATACAACAGGTTGCTGATTTCGACCCCTTGGAAGAATATCAAAGTTTTAACCAACAGCAAAATACTGATAGGTTCCTTGGAAAATTCTCGACCTTACTGTGAAAGAGAAAATGTTCTAGGTGGAAAGATGCAAACTTTAGTGGCTAAGTGATGAAAACTTAGTTTTCCACAAATTCATCAATGCTATAAGGAAGAAACCACTTTTATTTATTTATTTATTTTGTTGTAAAAAGGAGATATTTTAATGAAGAAAGATGATGAGAAAGAAAGAGGGGATGAGATAAGTTACAAAAGGGATTGCTGGTTGGCCAAAATTTGTACATAATTACAAAAAAGTGTAGAGAGAGAACACTTGTGAATGCAAAGAGCCTAATGGAATTCCACAACTTGGTACAAGAAATGATCTCTTAGCAAGCATAAGCCATAACCGTGTTAGACCAGAGAGCTTTGGTCCGTCCTTTAAAAGGAACACCACTAATAAGTTGAAGAAGGGCTTCATTGCCCTTTTTAGGGAAACACCAACTAATACCAAATAACTGAAAATGTTTGACCAAATGGCAGTAGCGTTGGTCCATTGGAAGAAAAGGTGGCCGCACCAATTTGGATAAAGGGAAACATTTGGGCATTTCCTTTGCAGCAAGTCACATGTATTCAGCTTTCCTTGAACAAACACCCAAAGACCTTCACCTTTTAGGGAATATTGGCCTTCCACATGATCTTGATTAGTGCATTCTCAAAAGGAGCATGAAAGTTGGTTAGAGCAGGGACAAGAGCTTTGCTGTGTAAAGGCCACCGCTATGGAGGGTCCACCTCTTAACATCCTCTCACGTAGAAGGCCTAATGTGCCCTAGGAGATCAATCAGGTTAATCCACCTATTGCTCTCTGCTTCAGTGAGGTTTCTTCTAAAATGCAAGTTCCAACTATTTGTAATTTATGTTTCTGCCAGAACTTGCACAAACTTGTTCCCTTAGAATTAACCACACTGTAGAATCTTGGGAAAAAAAGCTACTATTGTGGCCTCTCCTAGCCATAAATCTTCCCAAAGTATGTCTTCCTTGCCCAGCTTCAACTGGTACCATTTATCCACAAGGCTACAACGTTTGACAATTGATTTCCAAGGACCTTTGAACTTCATGGAGCTTTTGAGGTTTGGGATCCATTCTCTTTTGTGAGGCAGTATTTACTAGCAGCAATTGTCCTCCATAAGGCGTGTTCCTCAATCGCGATCTCCATCCCCATTTTGCTAGGAGACTAATATTCCTCTTCTTACTGAAATCCTTTCTTGAACGGAAGCAGCCTAATCCCTCTGAAACTGCGTCAGAGTTCAAATTCTTTTCCAAAGTCTACTATGAAGAGGAGATCACCAGATTTTTGCCAGGACGCTGGGACCACATTTTGAAGAGTACAGCTATTGATCGGAAAAAGATTTCACTAAGCAAGATCGGCAATGCCATCTCTATCTTGGGCAATTGCAAGGCATCGAGTCTGATGGTTTATCTGTTGAATTCTTTTAAAATTCTTTGAACATTCTAAAAGATGACTTAATCCTAATGTTTCGAATTTTTCCAGAAGGGTATCATCAATGCGGTCATCAATGACTGAATGCTCTGGATGGAACCTTGGATTTTGTAGGAATCTTAATGATCAAGAAGTTGAATCTTGGATTAGTCTTATAAACATGTCATGTCAGAGAACGCCCACTTCTTGCATGCTGAAGAGAGGAGACGATGGATCCCAATTAATGGAGTGTATTCTTGCAAAAATGATATGCAGACTCTGACCAAAGATGCTGGAAATCTTATTAAAAGACCTACTTTGCGATTTGGAAGACGAACTACCCTAAGGAGGTTGAAGTTGTTCTTTGGACTGCCACCTAAGGTGGCCTTGGGACCGGCTAACAAAATTCAGCCTTCAGCCGAACACCACTTGTAGTCAGTCACTGCTGTTTCCAACAATGAAAATGCAACACATCTTTTTATATTTACCCTTCACCATCAGTTTGTGGCCACTGACCAAACTAGAGTTAGAGACATACAAATAGAACTTTGAGTGACTTCTTGACTTAGCTTGTGTTCTAATATATTCTGCTGCTTCCGTTTGTTTGGAGTAGGTCAACTTGGTAGGCCACTCTTATGAAACACTAAGCATTATCTGCCTACTCTAACTTTTACTAGCTCTCACCAAGTCCCAACTGACTTGCATCGCTTATTCCTCACACCTGTATAGCAGACTAATTATTATACCGACAAAGTTGGTCATGTGAATGACTCCGATTTATCTAGAAACATTCAGTAAATAACCAACTCAAAAATAGAAGAATATGGAAACTTCCAGATAATCATACCCATTGGGTTTTTTGTTTTTTTTTGGGTACACCCATTGGGATTTTCTACCTTGCACATTGCCAAAATGACTCTGTTCTGTATTTCGAGATAAGAATCGCACGTTCGATTATATAATTTATAAACGTTCCTTAAATTAGGCTGGTTTTTAAATAGCTATATTATGTGGATTACATTAGGTGTTTCCCCCTTCCCTTGTGGTCGGTAACAAACTAATAGGGCTGGTTTCTATTTGCAGATGTAACACAAGAAGGATGGATTGTTGATCTTGCTTCTCAAATGCTCACTGTGAAGAAGCAACAAATTGTGTCAGAGCAGAAGTTAGATTCCAGTAAATTGCAGCGGTTGACCGAATATGTCTTCCATCTTGAACATTGAGAGCATAAATGCTTTAGTACTCAGGTATTCTATGTTCTTTAGAGCTAGCAGTGCTTTGTGGATATTCTTATTCTTTTCTTTGGAAGACTTGGTACCCCCCAACTGTGAACGGTTATATTTCAGAATTTGAGATTGTTTACTTTTGTATAGTTTTTAACCTTAGCAAGACCTTTCTTTGGGGGTCATCTATTTGGTTCCACAACCAATCTTTTTGGGGCACCGTTTGCTAATGTTCCCTTGGCTTATATTCTAGAGACTCTTACTCTTTTGCTTGTAAATGAATTTCACATTAATCAGGTTTCTTTGATGTTTATGGTGCATTAACTTTATTTTGGTTTTTAAATTTTACAATATTTTATTTTAGTTCTTGGAGTTTGCATAATTTTTTAAAATGTATTATTTAATAGAAACCTAACCTAGTATATCTTTTGTTCATTTACTATCATATATAGCTTTTGAAGTTAAATGTTAAACCTTAGATGATATGAAAATCATAGTAAATTAGAATCAGGAATCTTTTCGGTACGTGAACCCCGAATTCACAAACACTAAAACTATCACTCAATTCGATTTCAACCTTTAAGGTTTAGGTTAGAAATGGGTTGCCTTAAATCAAAGCTCTTGAGATAAAAGAATAAATTCTTTGATTTTTGAATCAAATGCCATGATCAATCTTACTAGAATATTTTTGGCAGGCAATTCAAAGAAACATAAAATTGCAAAGATTCAAGAAGTTGTTGGCCAAATTGAAAGGAAAAGCACAAAAGCTATTCATTCATCAAAGTTGATCCGTCCAAAACAACTCGATGACAAGGCTTTAGATGCTCTCCTAACTATACTTTAAATGCTACATTGTCAATCATAGGAAAAATATTTAATATGCTCTACAATGATAAATTTAGAAAGAAATAATATTACACCAAAACTATCAAATAAAATATGTATTATAATTTGAATTTCTATGCTATTTCTATCGGGTATTAAGTTTTTCAAATTTATTTAGATTCCTATTGAATGGTGAATGACAAATAGGTAGGAAAAGAAACTGAGATAGAAAGAGAGAAATGTTAATTACGGTCCAGCTGCCAAACCGAGTATAGCTCAAATGTTAAGACACCTATCTCTGACCAGAAGGTCATGAGTTCGAACCCCCACCCCCACAATGTTGTACTAAAAAAAAAAAAAATTACGGTCCAACTAAGTTTATGTTGGCATTTTAAAGAGAAAAGTTATGAAAGATTTTAGAAAGTAAATTTATAGAAAGAAAAATTGGAGAGCAAAGGATAGGTTAGAGGAAAAGAGTAGTTAGAGAAATTATTAAAACTAAAATATTTTTTTAGTACAATGTGGGGGTGGAATTTGAACTAGCAATCTTATTATCGAATATAGGTGTTTTAATTAGTTGATCTATATTGTGGTCGGCTTGGAACCAAAATGTTAATAAGAGAAGTTTTAAATAGATAAGTTAGAGGAAAATTTGTCAGGGAGAGATATATCAAAATTTTGTTTTCTATTTTTGGTTTTTCATTCTTGAAAAGGATCTCGATAATCAACTAAATTTTTAGTTTTCAATTTTTGACCTTGTAAGTTAAATTCAGAAAGTTATAAAAAAAAGTTTTTATAATTTTTTTTAGTTATTCAAGCCCTAATTTTGATAGCCATTTTGGCTCTTGGTTTTTATGTTTTCTATTTTCTATTTAAACAAAAACAAAAAGAGTAGTCTTTAAAACAATATTTCTACATTTTGAAATTTCACTTTTTCTTATAGCACTACTTTTCTTCTCTGGAAAAAATTCATTAGATAACAAATGTTATATATGGATTTAAAAACATGTTAGAACTTTCTTTTAATTTCTTTTTTCAATATAGCATAATTTTGTGGCTTTTTTAACAGTATTTCAAATGTATTTGAATTTGAGTTATAGGTACGAACGACAACACTAAAAAGGATAAATAAATTCCGTGCCAACTTTTAGATTTTAAAATTAAAATCAAGAATCACAAAAAATCAAATCAGATTTAAATGCACAAGTTAAAAGATTATAGAGAAAGAAATGACACTAAGAAATTTTTTAGTGGTTTGAAAATTTCTACTCCACTTTCAAAGGCTCATTCTTGGGTATTTTATTGTGTCGACCCTCTTATGAGTGAGAACCAAATCGATCAACTACTCTATTTGGGCCCTTTTGCAAGTTCAAGATCCAACCTACATCGATCTTTTTCATTGGTACAAGATCAAATCACTCTCACAATTCAAGGGTGCACCTACACCTTAGTACAAAGTCCAAAATTATGTAAATATAATCAATACAAAGGAAATACCTCACTAAGGTAGATTCGAAGTTTTGCAAAATTTTGGGAGGAGAATTTGAAGAGAGAAATATCTTTGCTTTGATAATTAGTGTTGTTGTGCAAAATACACCAATAACCACGGCTTCTTTTATCAAACAATATTAATCATTAATCCAAATAAATCCACTAAGAAATATTAACACTAAATCAAGTAGATAAGGGAAGAGAAGATGACACCAAAAATTTATAGTTGTTCGACCAATGTGGTCTACATCCACTGTGCAAGGTGAGAGCAAAACTTCTATTAGCTTCAATATCCAAGAACAATACAAACGGAAGAGGAGAGAAAGATAAACTCAAGCTCTAAGCAGAACAACCCAAGAAGAAAATGAAAAAAAATGGACAAAATACAAGAAGAAAGAAACAAACTAGAGTTAAGGAGCAAGATGTAACTTAGGGGTAAAACAGTAATTTGACCAAGCTAGAGTTATGAACACTCGAAACATTGACTTGCCCTGAGCTCATGAGTTTGTAATTTGTAAACATTTTATTTATTATTAATAAAAACTATTTAATTATTTCTTTGCATTACTCGTATTACAATAAACTAAGATCCAATGTTATTTAATATAACTGGAACAATATATATTTGATATACAGTAGATATTAAAAGTGTGTGTTGTAAGCTTTTGGTGAACTTAGACATGCATTTTGACACTTAGTCATGCCATGCATGAGTGAAATATGTGTTGTAAGCTTTTGGTGAACTTAGACATGCAATAGTTGCATGTAATTTTGCTTATTTAAGAAGGTCTTTGTTCAAACATTAATTCTTCTTGGATCCTTTGGCCATTTTGATGGTTTTGAAAAGCTTACATAACTCCTTTTTAACTCCATATTTCTCTTAAATTTTTCTTCTCTAAAAGAGCCCCACCACTCTATTCCAAGCCTTGAGAATAGCTAGGAAGACCTCTTGGTGGTCCTCATTGGAGCTATTTGAAGAAGCTTGAAAAGCTACAAAGATATGTAATTTTCTCTCTCTTTCTCTAAGCATGATAATATATGATCATGCATGTTTAATCCTAGGTTGAAATATGCATCTGGATTGTTATTTCGATCCTTGCTCGCTTCTGTTGCGCATGTATGTATTTTATTCCATACATGGTTATGGAGCATGTCTATAGTTTATAAGTGTTATAAAAGAGATAGACATTAAAATCCATAACAAAGATAATATGCATGCTCACTAAGGTTAATGGCCAATGCAAAGTTTTCATAGGCAAAATTATGTCGTTAACTCATAAATTGGTAAAACAAGATCACTCACCCAATAAAATCTTGTCTAAGGCTGGGGGTATTTAAGTTGACGATTTACAGAACACCCCCTACCTGGAGATTGAGTCGGTTTCTTGAGTTGTGTTAACCAATTTCATGAGCATGCGTGAGTGGTGTGAGGTAATAAAACTGGTTTATCACCTAGACAACGTATGTTCAAATCCAATATAAGAGTTATATTTGGATCAATTACCTAGACGTAGGATATGTTTATTTAGCCTAAATATATGCCTCAGTGAAAGTATACCCTAAATTGCCTAGAACACTTCAGCTGGAGATTAGTAACGTACTATAAGCTCTAGCGTCCCTAAGAGTTCACAACGTGAGATCCATGCTTGGCTTCGTGCCGCCCTGGGAGCGGCCTCCCTTCGGAGAGTGTTTGCATAGGTTATGAACATGGTGAATAGGGGAAGTAGTTCATAGTAAGTTGGTGAAGGATTAATGTCAACAAAATCCTACGGTCTCTTCCATTAGGTCGCACCGTGAGAATCCTATAATGCGCTTGCATGTCTGCCTTGAAGCGACCTTACCAATCGGATGGTGGTATTATAGAATTCGTAACACCGCGAACATATAGATCCTAATCTTAGAAGTCTGAAAGTGGAAGGTCACACTTACAAGAATTACTAAGAGTTAGTATATTCTTGACCAAACCAAACGATAACTAAGGCTATAGGAATAAGAGTTATTCTGGTATTAGCATTTAGTCAAGATTGTCTTGATTTAATGGAGGAATGGTCGACTGCTCCTCGGTGGAAGCTGTTCTAAACCATTGTAGTATCGTTGCAAATATAAATAAAAGTTGGGTACTTTATTAGAATTTGCTAAACTTAAAATTGGA